>NW_026440213.1:0-58216 GCF_002870075.4 Lactuca sativa | reverse complement strand
CAAAGGTATGCTCACTCCCATGATATTTGTTTTGTGTTTTTCCGTTGATGTTATAGGGATGAATGCTTTATTCTTAATAATGCTGATAGCTTCTACAGTGGAATAAGTACGGATTATTCCAGATTAGCATTACCTATGTGAGATGGATGTGAGGTCGCATCTTTGGGAGCTGATATGGCTAAAGCTCTCTAAAAGTCTCATGAAGAAAGGATCGTTCATGACCGAAATGAACACAACGGTAAGAAATGATCTATGCTTAGATATGATATGTGTGATACTTCTTGTTTTTTATTCTACTATAAAAAGTGGTTAGTTCAAGACTCTAGTTCACTACCCACAAAGTAGATCCAAGTAGTACTCACTATGAAAGGTTCAAGTTTTACAACACCTATTCAGATGCATGTCATATCTTACTTCCCTTATTTGAATATCAAAGTTCACTTATTTTCTATTCAAATGTGGGGTATTGGAGTTTGAATAGAAAATGTGGGGTATTGTTGGAACTTTGACTACAAAATTACAATGTGGGACTTATCCCACATTGGTGGAAGAGAAAACCTTCTCCCACCTTATATGTCTAGTCCTACTCATTTAACTAAATGGGTCAAGTAAGGGGTTAAGCATATTGGGCTTGGGTTGTGGTGTTGGATTAGCCTAATTGGATTGAAAATGGGCTAATATCAAGAGAATATTTAATGGTCAAAAGATGGGCCTTGGGCCTTGGGGCTCTTGGGGTCTTCCTGATTAATTAGATAATTTTTAATTACGAAATTAATTTTTATTTTTTTATTATTAAATTCGTAATTACTGAATGACAGGTTTTTAACAGTTATTTTCGGTTTTGACAGTTTCCAACTGTCATAACTAATACCTATAAATACCTGTTTCATTCATCTGAAAGGGGTTGAAAAACATCATCATTCACACCACAGAATTCTCTTTAAAAATTCGTTCTTCCAAAGATGAAGGGAACATAGGAATTTCGTCAGAATCAAGAGAAGTTCTTGATTGATTGTTGTATCCTCTAGACAGATCCCCACCAGGGAAATTTCTGTCTTAGGACACTGCAATTTGCAGGCCTCAATCTACATAATTTCGTTTTTGTGTTTCTGTTGTAAGCATAAACCATCAAGTATGTTTTCTGCAAACTGATTCTTGTATATTTCATACATATATTTCAATTTCGTTTGTTTTATTTCTGTTAATTTTGTTGATTGTATACTTCTGTATTAACAATCTAAGACAGAAATTAAAAAGTGGAAGAATGGATCAACAATCCATCATCAAAACACATGTGGAAAAGCCTGAGAAATTCAAAGGCTCAGATTTTCGAAGATGGCAACAGAAGATGTTGTTTTATCTAACAACTCTTCATGTTTCCAATGTTCTCACTGATGATTCTCCCTCTCCTCCTATTGGTACAACCACTGCAGAAGGAACAACACCACCCAGTGAAGCCCAAATGGCAGAACATCAAAGGGCTGTGGAAACTTGGAACACAAATGAATATAATTGCAGAAATTATATTCTAAATGCCCTGGATGATTCTCTCTATGATATCTACTCTACCATGACTACTGCAAGAGAGATATGGGAATCACTGGAAAAGAAATACAAAACAGAAGTGGCATGTTCCAAGAAATTCGTGATTGGAAAGTTCATGAATTTCAAGATGGTGGATACCAAATCTGTCCTCAAACAAGTGGAGGAAATTCAAGTCATTGCACATGATCTTGAAGTTGAAGGTATGGGTATAAACTCTAATTTTCTTGTTGGTTCAATCATTGAAAAACTTCCTCCTTCTTGGAAGAATTTCAAATTATATCTTAAGCACTTAACTGATGACATGAGTTTTGAGCAACTTGTGTTGAGAATTCGTGTGGAAGAAGATAACAGATTGAATGAGAAGGCAGATGCAAATTCCTTGGAACCAAGTGCAAACTTTGTTGGAGAAGCAAGTACTTCAAGGACAAAGCACAACAACAAGAAAGGGAAGCAAGGCTCCAAAAACTCTTCCAAAGATGGCAAAAATCATGGCCCTAACAAGAAGAATTTCAAGAAGAATTCTGGTCCATGCTATGTTTGTGGCAAAATTGGACACAAGGCCAAAGATTGCAGATTCAGGAGGGGTCAAGGAGGAAACAATGGAGGAAATAATCGAGGGAACAATGGAGGAAACAATGGAAACAATGGTGGCAATTCTGGTGGAGGAAATTCTGGTCAAGCCAACATGGTTGAATCACCAAATCAATTTGTTGCTGTGATTCAAACCAACATGGTTAGCAATTGTGTGGATTGGTGGATTGATACTGGAGCCACAAGGCACATTTGCAACTCCCGAACCATGTTTTCTACATACCAGAAAGTCTCGGATTCTGAACCAATGTTTATGGGGAATGGCTCTACTGCAAAAGTTGAAGGAAAGGGAAAAGTGAAACTACAATTGACTTCTGAAAAAGAACTTGTTTTATGTGATGTCTTGCATGTTCCTGAAATTACTAAGAATTTGATTTCTGGTCCTATTCTTAGTAACAAAGGTTTCAAACTTGTATTTGAATCTGATAAATTTGTTCTCACCAAGGGTGGGATGTATGTTGGAAAGGGATACCTTAGTGAGGGTCTCTTCAAAGTCAGTGTATTACCTTTGTACTATGGTGTTGAAACACCAAACAATGATGTAACCAATATTAATGCTAATGCAATAATGGGCACTACTAGCCCCTCTTCTATGTATATGCATGATCCTTCAATTTTGTGGCATTCTCGTTTGGGACATGTTAATTTTCGTTCTATTCAAAGAATGGCAAAACTTAGCATGTTACCAAAATGTTCGTTAGATAAAAATATAAAATGTGAGGTTTGTGTAGAATCAAAATTTACACAACATCCTCATAAATCGGTTGAAAAATCTAATGAAATACTTGGCTTAATCCACTCTGATTTATGTGATTTTAGAGCAACACCTACAAGAGGAGGAAAGAATTATTATATATCCTTTATTGATGATTGCAGTAAGTATTGTTATATTTATTTGTTAAATACCAAAGATGAAGCCTTGAATTATTTTAAGAATTACAAGGCTGAAGTTGAAAATCAACTTGACAAAAAGATCAAAATTCTAAGGTCTGATCGAGGAGGAGAATATGAATCCAAAGACTTTGCTGAATTTTGTTCTTTAAACGGTATTATACATCAAACAACTGCTCCATATACTCCTCAACAAAATGGAGTGGCAGAAAGAAAGAATAGAACATTGAAAAACATGATTAATTCAATGTTAATTACTTCTGGAGCACCACATAATCTGTGGGGAGAAGCATGTCTTGCAGCAAATACAATACTTAATAGAATTCCTCATAAAAAGAGTGATAAATCACCATATCATCTATGGAAAGGGAGGTTACCCTCTTATAAAAGGATGAAAGTGTGGGGTTGCCTTGCTAAGGTTCAAGTACCTCTTCCTAAGAGGACTAAACTTGGACCAAAAACCATAGATTGCATCTATCTTGGCCCTGCCATGAATAGTGCAGCATACAGGTTTCTTGTGTATAAATCACATGTTGATGAGATCCATAACCAAACCATCATGGAATCAGCAGAGGCTGAATTCTTTGAAAATACTTTTCCTTTTAAGGATAAAGGAAAAGAGGTTACCTACTCTAGGAAAAGACCTCTAGATGATGGACTGAATGATACGATTCCAGACAAAAGTTTACAATCAAATGAAGAGAATTCTTCAAAGGTTCAAGAAGACAACTTAGAACCTAGAAGAAGCAAACGGGGCAAAATAGCCAAAGATTTTGGACCTGATTACATGACCTATGTAGTGAATAAGGAACCACAAACATATAAGGAAGCTATGGACTCCTCTGAAGCTCCTTACTGGAAAGAGGCAATCAAAAGTGAGATTGACTCCATTGTGCAAAATAACACTTGGAAATTGGTGGATTTGCCACATGGGCAAAAACCAATTGGGCACAAATGGATATTCAAGAAGAAGTTTAGACCTGATGGTACCATAGAGAAGTACAAAGCTCGTTTAGTAGCTAAAGGGTATCGTCAAAAAGAGGGTCAAGACTTCTTTGACACCTATTCACCTGTTACAAGAATTACATCAATTCGCACATTAGTAGCAATTGCATCCATTCATAATTTGGAAATACACCAAATGGATGTGAAAACTGCCTTCTTGTATGGTGAACTAGATGAAGAGATATATATGAATCAACCTGAAGGGTTTGTGGTTAAAGGTCAAGAAAACAAAGTCTGTAAGTTAGTTAGATCACTTTATGGACTAAAACAGGCTCCAAAGCAATGGCACGAGAAGTTTGACAACACATTACTCTCTAATGGATTTAGAATAAATGAATGTGATAAATGTGTTTATGTCAAACAATACAAGAATGCTTATGTCATCATATGCTTGTATGTGGATGATATGCTTATAATGGGTACTAATCTGGATGTGATCAATCAAACCAAGAAAATGCTACACTCCTCCTTTTCCATGAAAGACTTGGGAGTAGTAGATGTGATCCTTGGTGTAAGAGTTCAAAGAAGACCAGATGGATATACTCTTACTCAGTCCCATTATATTGAAAGTGTACTCAAGAAGTTTGGACACTATGATGACAAGCCGGTTGTCACCCCATTTGATGCTTCTAGTCATCTAAAGAAGAATAAAGGTGATACTGTAGCTCAGTTAGAATATACTCAAGTTCTCGGCAGCTTGATGTATATTATGAATTGTACTAGACCGGACTTGGCTTATAGTGTAAGTAGATTGAGTCGTTACTCCCACAATCCTGGGAAAGATCATTGGTATGCATTAGTAAGAGTGCTTAGATATTTAAAGCATACAATGAACTATGGACTGCATTACACGAAATATCCTCCTGTTCTTGAAGGGTATTGTGATGCAAATTGGATTTCCAATACTTCTGAGGCAAAATCCACAAGTGGATATGTGTTCACTCTTGGTGGAGCTGCTATCTCTTGGAAATCATCTAAGCAAACTGTGAATACTCGTTCTACAATGGAAGCAGAGTTTGTTGCTTTAGATAAAGCTGCTGAAGAAGCTGAATGGCTTAAAAGCTTCCTAGAAGGTATTCCTCTGTGGCCTCAACCTGTTACTGCCATTGGCATACATTGTGATAGTATGGCTGCTCTTACTAGAGCACAAAGTCAAATATACAATGGCAAGTCGAGACACATTAGGCGCAGACATATTACAATACGAGACTTGCTGAAGAATGGAATCATTT
Organism: Lactuca sativa; assembly: GCF_002870075.4. Lineage (NCBI taxonomy): Eukaryota > Viridiplantae > Streptophyta > Magnoliopsida > Asterales > Asteraceae > Lactuca > Lactuca sativa. Next base: position 52,952 of record NW_026440213.1, on the reverse strand, counting down.
CCATTAGTTACATAAAGTCAAAGGAAAATATAGCTGATCCCTTGACAAAAGGCCTGAGTAGAGAGCAAGTTCTCTTCACATCGAGGGGAATGGGCTTAAAGCCAACACAATGAGTCACCACCTTGCGGAAACCTAACCTAGCAACATTGGAGATCCCATGGTCTAGGTTCAATAGGACAACTAGTTGGGGAAGACTCAAAGAAGCACTAACACAAAGGTATGCTCACTCCCATGATATTTGTTTTGTGTTTTTCCGTTGATGTTATAGGGATGAATGCTTTATTCTTAATAATGCTGATAGCTTCTACAGTGGAATAAGTACGGATTATTCCAGATTAGCATTACCTATGTGAGATGGATGTGAGGTCGCATCTTTGGGAGCTGATATGGCTAAAGCTCTCTAAAAGTCTCATGAAGAAAGGATCGTTCATGACCGAAATGAACACAACGGTAAGAAATGATCTATGCTTAGATATGATATGTGTGATACTTCTTGTTTTTTATTCTACTATAAAAAGTGGTTAGTTCAAGACTCTAGTTCACTACCCACAAAGTAGATCCAAGTAGTACTCACTATGAAAGGTTCAAGTTTTACAACACCTATTCAGATGCATGTCATATCTTACTTCCCTTATTTGAATATCAAAGTTCACTTATTTTCTATTCAAATGTGGGGTATTATTGGAGTTTGAATAGAAAATGTGGGGTATTGTTGGAACTTTGACTACAAAATTACAATGTGGGACTTATCCCACATTGGTGGAAGAGAAAACCTTCTCCCACCTTATATGTCTAGTCCTACTCATTTAACTAAATGGGTCAAGTAAGGGGTTAAGCATATTGGGCTTGGGTTGTGGTGTTGGATTAGCCTAATTGGATTGAAAATGGGCTAATATCAAGAGAATATTTAATGGTCAAAAGATGGGCCTTGGGCCTTGGGGCTCTTGGGGTCTTCCTGATTAATTAGATAATTTTTAATTACGAAATTAATTTTTATTTTTTTATTATTAAATTCGTAATTACTGAATGACAGGTTTTTAACAGTTATTTTCGGTTTTGACAGTTTCCAACTGTCATAACTAATACCTATAAATACCTGTTTCATTCATCTGAAAGGGGTTGAAAAACATCATCATTCACACCACAGAATTCTCTTTAAAAATTCGTTCTTCCAAAGATGAAGGGAACATAGGAATTTCGTCAGAATCAAGAGAAGTTCTTGATTGATTGTTGTATCCTCTAGACAGATCCCCACCAGGGAAATTTCTGTCTTAGGACACTGCAATTTGCAGGCCTCAATCTACATAATTTCGTTTTTGTGTTTCTGTTGTAAGCATAAACCATCAAGTATGTTTTCTGCAAACTGATTCTTGTATATTTCATACATATATTTCAATTTCGTTTGTTTTATTTCTGTTAATTTTGTTGATTGTATACTTCTGTATTAACAATCTAAGACAGAAATTAAAAAGTGGAAGAATGGATCAACAATCCATCATCAAAACACATGTGGAAAAGCCTGAGAAATTCAAAGGCTCAGATTTTCGAAGATGGCAACAGAAGATGTTGTTTTATCTAACAACTCTTCATGTTTCCAATGTTCTCACTGATGATTCTCCCTCTCCTCCTATTGGTACAACCACTGCAGAAGGAACAACACCACCCAGTGAAGCCCAAATGGCAGAACATCAAAGGGCTGTGGAAACTTGGAACACAAATGAATATAATTGCAGAAATTATATTCTAAATGCCCTGGATGATTCTCTCTATGATATCTACTCTACCATGACTACTGCAAGAGAGATATGGGAATCACTGGAAAAGAAATACAAAACAGAAGTGGCATGTTCCAAGAAATTCGTGATTGGAAAGTTCATGAATTTCAAGATGGTGGATACCAAATCTGTCCTCAAACAAGTGGAGGAAATTCAAGTCATTGCACATGATCTTGAAGTTGAAGGTATGGGTATAAACTCTAATTTTCTTGTTGGTTCAATCATTGAAAAACTTCCTCCTTCTTGGAAGAATTTCAAATTATATCTTAAGCACTTAACTGATGACATGAGTTTTGAGCAACTTGTGTTGAGAATTCGTGTGGAAGAAGATAACAGATTGAATGAGAAGGCAGATGCAAATTCCTTGGAACCAAGTGCAAACTTTGTTGGAGAAGCAAGTACTTCAAGGACAAAGCACAACAACAAGAAAGGGAAGCAAGGCTCCAAAAACTCTTCCAAAGATGGCAAAAATCATGGCCCTAACAAGAAGAATTTCAAGAAGAATTCTGGTCCATGCTATGTTTGTGGCAAAATTGGACACAAGGCCAAAGATTGCAGATTCAGGAGGGGTCAAGGAGGAAACAATGGAGGAAATAATCGAGGGAACAATGGAGGAAACAATGGAAACAATGGTGGCAATTCTGGTGGAGGAAATTCTGGTCAAGCCAACATGGTTGAATCACCAAATCAATTTGTTGCTGTGATTCAAACCAACATGGTTAGCAATTGTGTGGATTGGTGGATTGATACTGGAGCCACAAGGCACATTTGCAACTCCCGAACCATGTTTTCTACATACCAGAAAGTCTCGGATTCTGAACCAATGTTTATGGGGAATGGCTCTACTGCAAAAGTTGAAGGAAAGGGAAAAGTGAAACTACAATTGACTTCTGAAAAAGAACTTGTTTTATGTGATGTCTTGCATGTTCCTGAAATTACTAAGAATTTGATTTCTGGTCCTATTCTTAGTAACAAAGGTTTCAAACTTGTATTTGAATCTGATAAATTTGTTCTCACCAAGGGTGGGATGTATGTTGGAAAGGGATACCTTAGTGAGGGTCTCTTCAAAGTCAGTGTATTACCTTTGTACTATGGTGTTGAAACACCAAACAATGATGTAACCAATATTAATGCTAATGCAATAATGGGCACTACTAGCCCCTCTTCTATGTATATGCATGATCCTTCAATTTTGTGGCATTCTCGTTTGGGACATGTTAATTTTCGTTCTATTCAAAGAATGGCAAAACTTAGCATGTTACCAAAATGTTCGTTAGATAAAAATATAAAATGTGAGGTTTGTGTAGAATCAAAATTTACACAACATCCTCATAAATCGGTTGAAAAATCTAATGAAATACTTGGCTTAATCCACTCTGATTTATGTGATTTTAGAGCAACACCTACAAGAGGAGGAAAGAATTATTATATATCCTTTATTGATGATTGCAGTAAGTATTGTTATATTTATTTGTTAAATACCAAAGATGAAGCCTTGAATTATTTTAAGAATTACAAGGCTGAAGTTGAAAATCAACTTGACAAAAAGATCAAAATTCTAAGGTCTGATCGAGGAGGAGAATATGAATCCAAAGACTTTGCTGAATTTTGTTCTTTAAACGGTATTATACATCAAACAACTGCTCCATATACTCCTCAACAAAATGGAGTGGCAGAAAGAAAGAATAGAACATTGAAAAACATGATTAATTCAATGTTAATTACTTCTGGAGCACCACATAATCTGTGGGGAGAAGCATGTCTTGCAGCAAATACAATACTTAATAGAATTCCTCATAAAAAGAGTGATAAATCACCATATCATCTATGGAAAGGGAGGTTACCCTCTTATAAAAGGATGAAAGTGTGGGGTTGCCTTGCTAAGGTTCAAGTACCTCTTCCTAAGAGGACTAAACTTGGACCAAAAACCATAGATTGCATCTATCTTGGCCCTGCCATGAATAGTGCAGCATACAGGTTTCTTGTGTATAAATCACATGTTGATGAGATCCATAACCAAACCATCATGGAATCAGCAGAGGCTGAATTCTTTGAAAATACTTTTCCTTTTAAGGATAAAGGAAAAGAGGTTACCTACTCTAGGAAAAGACCTCTAGATGATGGACTGAATGATACGATTCCAGACAAAAGTTTACAATCAAATGAAGAGAATTCTTCAAAGGTTCAAGAAGACAACTTAGAACCTAGAAGAAGCAAACGGGGCAAAATAGCCAAAGATTTTGGACCTGATTACATGACCTATGTAGTGAATAAGGAACCACAAACATATAAGGAAGCTATGGACTCCTCTGAAGCTCCTTACTGGAAAGAGGCAATCAAAAGTGAGATTGACTCCATTGTGCAAAATAACACTTGGAAATTGGTGGATTTGCCACATGGGCAAAAACCAATTGGGCACAAATGGATATTCAAGAAGAAGTTTAGACCTGATGGTACCATAGAGAAGTACAAAGCTCGTTTAGTAGCTAAAGGGTATCGTCAAAAAGAGGGTCAAGACTTCTTTGACACCTATTCACCTGTTACAAGAATTACATCAATTCGCACATTAGTAGCAATTGCATCCATTCATAATTTGGAAATACACCAAATGGATGTGAAAACTGCCTTCTTGTATGGTGAACTAGATGAAGAGATATATATGAATCAACCTGAAGGGTTTGTGGTTAAAGGTCAAGAAAACAAAGTCTGTAAGTTAGTTAGATCACTTTATGGACTAAAACAGGCTCCAAAGCAATGGCACGAGAAGTTTGACAACACATTACTCTCTAATGGATTTAGAATAAATGAATGTGATAAATGTGTTTATGTCAAACAATACAAGAATGCTTATGTCATCATATGCTTGTATGTGGATGATATGCTTATAATGGGTACTAATCTGGATGTGATCAATCAAACCAAGAAAATGCTACACTCCTCCTTTTCCATGAAAGACTTGGGAGTAGTAGATGTGATCCTTGGTGTAAGAGTTCAAAGAAGACCAGATGGATATACTCTTACTCAGTCCCATTATATTGAAAGTGTACTCAAGAAGTTTGGACACTATGATGACAAGCCGGTTGTCACCCCATTTGATGCTTCTAGTCATCTAAAGAAGAATAAAGGTGATACTGTAGCTCAGTTAGAATATACTCAAGTTCTCGGCAGCTTGATGTATATTATGAATTGTACTAGACCGGACTTGGCTTATAGTGTAAGTAGATTGAGTCGTTACTCCCACAATCCTGGGAAAGATCATTGGTATGCATTAGTAAGAGTGCTTAGATATTTAAAGCATACAATGAACTATGGACTGCATTACACGAAATATCCTCCTGTTCTTGAAGGGTATTGTGATGCAAATTGGATTTCCAATACTTCTGAGGCAAAATCCACAAGTGGATATGTGTTCACTCTTGGTGGAGCTGCTATCTCTTGGAAATCATCTAAGCAAACTGTGAATACTCGTTCTACAATGGAAGCAGAGTTTGTTGCTTTAGATAAAGCTGCTGAAGAAGCTGAATGGCTTAAAAGCTTCCTAGAAGGTATTCCTCTGTGGCCTCAACCTGTTACTGCCATTGGCATACATTGTGATAGTATGGCTGCTCTTACTAGAGCACAAAGTCAAATATACAATGGCAAGTCGAGACACATTAGGCGCAGACATATTACAATACGAGACTTGCTGAAGAATGGAATCATTTCCATTAGTTACATAAAGTCAAAGGAAAATATAGCTGATCCCTTGACAAAAGGCCTGAGTAGAGAGCAAGTTCTCTTCACATCGAGGGGAATGGGCTTAAAGCCAACACAATGAGTCACCACCTTGCGGAAACCTAACCTAGCAACATTGGAGATCCCATGGTCTAGGTTCAATAGGACAACTAGTTGGGGAAGACTCAAAGAAGCACTAACACAAAGGTATGCTCACTCCCATGATATTTGTTTTGTGTTTTTCCGTTGATGTTATAGGGATGAATGCTTTATTCTTAATAATGCTGATAGCTTCTACAGTGGAATAAGTACGGATTATTCCAGATTAGCATTACCTATGTGAGATGGATGTGAGGTCGCATCTTTGGGAGCTGATATGGCTAAAGCTCTCTAAAAGTCTCATGAAGAAAGGATCGTTCATGACCGAAATGAACACAACGGTAAGAAATGATCTATGCTTAGATATGATATGTGTGATACTTCTTGTTTTTTATTCTACTATAAAAAGTGGTTAGTTCAAGACTCTAGTTCACTACCCACAAAGTAGATCCAAGTAGTACTCACTATGAAAGGTTCAAGTTTTACAACACCTATTCAGATGCATGTCATATCTTACTTCCCTTATTTGAATATCAAAGTTCACTTATTTTCTATTCAAATGTGGGGTATTATTGGAGTTTGAATAGAAAATGTGGGGTATTGTTGGAACTTTGACTACAAAATTACAATGTGGGACTTATCCCACATTGGTGGAAGAGAAAACCTTCTCCCACCTTATATGTCTAGTCCTACTCATTTAACTAAATGGGTCAAGTAAGGGGTTAAGCATATTGGGCTTGGGTTGTGGTGTTGGATTAGCCTAATTGGATTGAAAATGGGCTAATATCAAGAGAATATTTAATGGTCAAAAGATGGGCCTTGGGCCTTGGGGCTCTTGGGGTCTTCCTGATTAATTAGATAATTTTTAATTACGAAATTAATTTTTATTTTTTTATTATTAAATTCGTAATTACTGAATGACAGGTTTTTAACAGTTATTTTCGGTTTTGACAGTTTCCAACTGTCATAACTAATACCTATAAATACCTGTTTCATTCATCTGAAAGGGGTTGAAAAACATCATCATTCACACCACAGAATTCTCTTTAAAAATTCGTTCTTCCAAAGATGAAGGGAACATAGGAATTTCGTCAGAATCAAGAGAAGTTCTTGATTGATTGTTGTATCCTCTAGACAGATCCCCACCAGGGAAATTTCTGTCTTAGGACACTGCAATTTGCAGGCCTCAATCTACATAATTTCGTTTTTGTGTTTCTGTTGTAAGCATAAACCATCAAGTATGTTTTCTGCAAACTGATTCTTGTATATTTCATACATATATTTCAATTTCGTTTGTTTTATTTCTGTTAATTTTGTTGATTGTATACTTCTGTATTAACAATCTAAGACAGAAATTAAAAAGTGGAAGAATGGATCAACAATCCATCATCAAAACACATGTGGAAAAGCCTGAGAAATTCAAAGGCTCAGATTTTCGAAGATGGCAACAGAAGATGTTGTTTTATCTAACAACTCTTCATGTTTCCAATGTTCTCACTGATGATTCTCCCTCTCCTCCTATTGGTACAACCACTGCAGAAGGAACAACACCACCCAGTGAAGCCCAAATGGCAGAACATCAAAGGGCTGTGGAAACTTGGAACACAAATGAATATAATTGCAGAAATTATATTCTAAATGCCCTGGATGATTCTCTCTATGATATCTACTCTACCATGACTACTGCAAGAGAGATATGGGAATCACTGGAAAAGAAATACAAAACAGAAGTGGCATGTTCCAAGAAATTCGTGATTGGAAAGTTCATGAATTTCAAGATGGTGGATACCAAATCTGTCCTCAAACAAGTGGAGGAAATTCAAGTCATTGCACATGATCTTGAAGTTGAAGGTATGGGTATAAACTCTAATTTTCTTGTTGGTTCAATCATTGAAAAACTTCCTCCTTCTTGGAAGAATTTCAAATTATATCTTAAGCACTTAACTGATGACATGAGTTTTGAGCAACTTGTGTTGAGAATTCGTGTGGAAGAAGATAACAGATTGAATGAGAAGGCAGATGCAAATTCCTTGGAACCAAGTGCAAACTTTGTTGGAGAAGCAAGTACTTCAAGGACAAAGCACAACAACAAGAAAGGGAAGCAAGGCTCCAAAAACTCTTCCAAAGATGGCAAAAATCATGGCCCTAACAAGAAGAATTTCAAGAAGAATTCTGGTCCATGCTATGTTTGTGGCAAAATTGGACACAAGGCCAAAGATTGCAGATTCAGGAGGGGTCAAGGAGGAAACAATGGAGGAAATAATCGAGGGAACAATGGAGGAAACAATGGAAACAATGGTGGCAATTCTGGTGGAGGAAATTCTGGTCAAGCCAACATGGTTGAATCACCAAATCAATTTGTTGCTGTGATTCAAACCAACATGGTTAGCAATTGTGTGGATTGGTGGATTGATACTGGAGCCACAAGGCACATTTGCAACTCCCGAACCATGTTTTCTACATACCAGAAAGTCTCGGATTCTGAACCAATGTTTATGGGGAATGGCTCTACTGCAAAAGTTGAAGGAAAGGGAAAAGTGAAACTACAATTGACTTCTGAAAAAGAACTTGTTTTATGTGATGTCTTGCATGTTCCTGAAATTACTAAGAATTTGATTTCTGGTCCTATTCTTAGTAACAAAGGTTTCAAACTTGTATTTGAATCTGATAAATTTGTTCTCACCAAGGGTGGGATGTATGTTGGAAAGGGATACCTTAGTGAGGGTCTCTTCAAAGTCAGTGTATTACCTTTGTACTATGGTGTTGAAACACCAAACAATGATGTAACCAATATTAATGCTAATGCAATAATGGGCACTACTAGCCCCTCTTCTATGTATATGCATGATCCTTCAATTTTGTGGCATTCTCGTTTGGGACATGTTAATTTTCGTTCTATTCAAAGAATGGCAAAACTTAGCATGTTACCAAAATGTTCGTTAGATAAAAATATAAAATGTGAGGTTTGTGTAGAATCAAAATTTACACAACATCCTCATAAATCGGTTGAAAAATCTAATGAAATACTTGGCTTAATCCACTCTGATTTATGTGATTTTAGAGCAACACCTACAAGAGGAGGAAAGAATTATTATATATCCTTTATTGATGATTGCAGTAAGTATTGTTATATTTATTTGTTAAATACCAAAGATGAAGCCTTGAATTATTTTAAGAATTACAAGGCTGAAGTTGAAAATCAACTTGACAAAAAGATCAAAATTCTAAGGTCTGATCGAGGAGGAGAATATGAATCCAAAGACTTTGCTGAATTTTGTTCTTTAAACGGTATTATACATCAAACAACTGCTCCATATACTCCTCAACAAAATGGAGTGGCAGAAAGAAAGAATAGAACATTGAAAAACATGATTAATTCAATGTTAATTACTTCTGGAGCACCACATAATCTGTGGGGAGAAGCATGTCTTGCAGCAAATACAATACTTAATAGAATTCCTCATAAAAAGAGTGATAAATCACCATATCATCTATGGAAAGGGAGGTTACCCTCTTATAAAAGGATGAAAGTGTGGGGTTGCCTTGCTAAGGTTCAAGTACCTCTTCCTAAGAGGACTAAACTTGGACCAAAAACCATAGATTGCATCTATCTTGGCCCTGCCATGAATAGTGCAGCATACAGGTTTCTTGTGTATAAATCACATGTTGATGAGATCCATAACCAAACCATCATGGAATCAGCAGAGGCTGAATTCTTTGAAAATACTTTTCCTTTTAAGGATAAAGGAAAAGAGGTTACCTACTCTAGGAAAAGACCTCTAGATGATGGACTGAATGATACGATTCCAGACAAAAGTTTACAATCAAATGAAGAGAATTCTTCAAAGGTTCAAGAAGACAACTTAGAACCTAGAAGAAGCAAACGGGGCAAAATAGCCAAAGATTTTGGACCTGATTACATGACCTATGTAGTGAATAAGGAACCACAAACATATAAGGAAGCTATGGACTCCTCTGAAGCTCCTTACTGGAAAGAGGCAATCAAAAGTGAGATTGACTCCATTGTGCAAAATAACACTTGGAAATTGGTGGATTTGCCACATGGGCAAAAACCAATTGGGCACAAATGGATATTCAAGAAGAAGTTTAGACCTGATGGTACCATAGAGAAGTACAAAGCTCGTTTAGTAGCTAAAGGGTATCGTCAAAAAGAGGGTCAAGACTTCTTTGACACCTATTCACCTGTTACAAGAATTACATCAATTCGCACATTAGTAGCAATTGCATCCATTCATAATTTGGAAATACACCAAATGGATGTGAAAACTGCCTTCTTGTATGGTGAACTAGATGAAGAGATATATATGAATCAACCTGAAGGGTTTGTGGTTAAAGGTCAAGAAAACAAAGTCTGTAAGTTAGTTAGATCACTTTATGGACTAAAACAGGCTCCAAAGCAATGGCACGAGAAGTTTGACAACACATTACTCTCTAATGGATTTAGAATAAATGAATGTGATAAATGTGTTTATGTCAAACAATACAAGAATGCTTATGTCATCATATGCTTGTATGTGGATGATATGCTTATAATGGGTACTAATCTGGATGTGATCAATCAAACCAAGAAAATGCTACACTCCTCCTTTTCCATGAAAGACTTGGGAGTAGTAGATGTGATCCTTGGTGTAAGAGTTCAAAGAAGACCAGATGGATATACTCTTACTCAGTCCCATTATATTGAAAGTGTACTCAAGAAGTTTGGACACTATGATGACAAGCCGGTTGTCACCCCATTTGATGCTTCTAGTCATCTAAAGAAGAATAAAGGTGATACTGTAGCTCAGTTAGAATATACTCAAGTTCTCGGCAGCTTGATGTATATTATGAATTGTACTAGACCGGACTTGGCTTATAGTGTAAGTAGATTGAGTCGTTACTCCCACAATCCTGGGAAAGATCATTGGTATGCATTAGTAAGAGTGCTTAGATATTTAAAGCATACAATGAACTATGGACTGCATTACACGAAATATCCTCCTGTTCTTGAAGGGTATTGTGATGCAAATTGGATTTCCAATACTTCTGAGGCAAAATCCACAAGTGGATATGTGTTCACTCTTGGTGGAGCTGCTATCTCTTGGAAATCATCTAAGCAAACTGTGAATACTCGTTCTACAATGGAAGCAGAGTTTGTTGCTTTAGATAAAGCTGCTGAAGAAGCTGAATGGCTTAAAAGCTTCCTAGAAGGTATTCCTCTGTGGCCTCAACCTGTTACTGCCATTGGCATACATTGTGATAGTATGGCTGCTCTTACTAGAGCACAAAGTCAAATATACAATGGCAAGTCGAGACACATTAGGCGCAGACATATTACAATACGAGACTTGCTGAAGAATGGAATCATTTCCATTAGTTACATAAAGTCAAAGGAAAATATAGCTGATCCCTTGACAAAAGGCCTGAGTAGAGAGCAAGTTCTCTTCACATCGAGGGGAATGGGCTTAAAGCCAACACAATGAGTCACCACCTTGCGGAAACCTAACCTAGCAACATTGGAGATCCCATGGTCTAGGTTCAATAGGACAACTAGTTGGGGAAGACTCAAAGAAGCACTAACACAAAGGTATGCTCACTCCCATGATATTTGTTTTGTGTTTTTCCGTTGATGTTATAGGGATGAATGCTTTATTCTTAATAATGCTGATAGCTTCTACAGTGGAATAAGTACGGATTATTCCAGATTAGCATTACCTATGTGAGATGGATGTGAGGTCGCATCTTTGGGAGCTGATATGGCTAAAGCTCTCTAAAAGTCTCATGAAGAAAGGATCGTTCATGACCGAAATGAACACAACGGTAAGAAATGATCTATGCTTAGATATGATATGTGTGATACTTCTTGTTTTTTATTCTACTATAAAAAGTGGTTAGTTCAAGACTCTAGTTCACTACCCACAAAGTAGATCCAAGTAGTACTCACTATGAAAGGTTCAAGTTTTACAACACCTATTCAGATGCATGTCATATCTTACTTCCCTTATTTGAATATCAAAGTTCACTTATTTTCTATTCAAATGTGGGGTATTATTGGAGTTTGAATAGAAAATGTGGGGTATTGTTGGAACTTTGACTACAAAATTACAATGTGGGACTTATCCCACATTGGTGGAAGAGAAAACCTTCTCCCACCTTATATGTCTAGTCCTACTCATTTAACTAAATGGGTCAAGTAAGGGGTTAAGCATATTGGGCTTGGGTTGTGGTGTTGGATTAGCCTAATTGGATTGAAAATGGGCTAATATCAAGAGAATATTTAATGGTCAAAAGATGGGCCTTGGGCCTTGGGGCTCTTGGGGTCTTCCTGATTAATTAGATAATTTTTAATTACGAAATTAATTTTTATTTTTTTATTATTAAATTCGTAATTACTGAATGACAGGTTTTTAACAGTTATTTTCGGTTTTGACAGTTTCCAACTGTCATAACTAATACCTATAAATACCTGTTTCATTCACCTGAAAGGGGTTGAAAAACATCATCATTCACACCACAGAATTCTCTTTAAAAATTCGTTCTTCCAAAGATGAAGGGAACATAGGAATTTCGTCAGAATCAAGAGAAGTTCTTGATTGATTGTTGTATCCTCTAGACAGATCCCCACCAGGGAAATTTCTGTCTTAGGACACTGCAATTTGCAGGCCTCAATCTACATAATTTCGTTTTTGTGTTTCTGTTGTAAGCATAAACCATCAAGTATGTTTTCTGCAAACTGATTCTTGTATATTTCATACATATATTTCAATTTCGTTTGTTTTATTTCTGTTAATTTTGTTGATTGTATACTTCTGTATTAACAATCTAAGACAGAAATTAAAAAGTGGAAGAATGGATCAACAATCCATCATCAAAACACATGTGGAAAAGCCTGAGAAATTCAAAGGCTCAGATTTTCGAAGATGGCAACAGAAGATGTTGTTTTATCTAACAACTCTTCATGTTTCCAATGTTCTCACTGATGATTCTCCCTCTCCTCCTATTGGTACAACCACTGCAGAAGGAACAACACCACCCAGTGAAGCCCAAATGGCAGAACATCAAAGGGCTGTGGAAACTTGGAACACAAATGAATATAATTGCAGAAATTATATTCTAAATGCCCTGGATGATTCTCTCTATGATATCTACTCTACCATGACTACTGCAAGAGAGATATGGGAATCACTGGAAAAGAAATACAAAACAGAAGTGGCATGTTCCAAGAAATTCGTGATTGGAAAGTTCATGAATTTCAAGATGGTGGATACCAAATCTGTCCTCAAACAAGTGGAGGAAATTCAAGTCATTGCACATGATCTTGAAGTTGAAGGTATGGGTATAAACTCTAATTTTCTTGTTGGTTCAATCATTGAAAAACTTCCTCCTTCTTGGAAGAATTTCAAATTATATCTTAAGCACTTAACTGATGACATGAGTTTTGAGCAACTTGTGTTGAGAATTCGTGTGGAAGAAGATAACAGATTGAATGAGAAGGCAGATGCAAATTCCTTGGAACCAAGTGCAAACTTTGTTGGAGAAGCAAGTACTTCAAGGACAAAGCACAACAACAAGAAAGGGAAGCAAGGCTCCAAAAACTCTTCCAAAGATGGCAAAAATCATGGCCCTAACAAGAAGAATTTCAAGAAGAATTCTGGTCCATGCTATGTTTGTGGCAAAATTGGACACAAGGCCAAAGATTGCAGATTCAGGAGGGGTCAAGGAGGAAACAATGGAGGAAATAATCGAGGGAACAATGGAGGAAACAATGGAAACAATGGTGGCAATTCTGGTGGAGGAAATTCTGGTCAAGCCAACATGGTTGAATCACCAAATCAATTTGTTGCTGTGATTCAAACCAACATGGTTAGCAATTGTGTGGATTGGTGGATTGATACTGGAGCCACAAGGCACATTTGCAACTCCCGAACCATGTTTTCTACATACCAGAAAGTCTCGGATTCTGAACCAATGTTTATGGGGAATGGCTCTACTGCAAAAGTTGAAGGAAAGGGAAAAGTGAAACTACAATTGACTTCTGAAAAAGAACTTGTTTTATGTGATGTCTTGCATGTTCCTGAAATTACTAAGAATTTGATTTCTGGTCCTATTCTTAGTAACAAAGGTTTCAAACTTGTATTTGAATCTGATAAATTTGTTCTCACCAAGGGTGGGATGTATGTTGGAAAGGGATACCTTAGTGAGGGTCTCTTCAAAGTCAGTGTATTACCTTTGTACTATGGTGTTGAAACACCAAACAATGATGTAACCAATATTAATGCTAATGCAATAATGGGCACTACTAGCCCCTCTTCTATGTATATGCATGATCCTTCAATTTTGTGGCATTCTCGTTTGGGACATGTTAATTTTCGTTCTATTCAAAGAATGGCAAAACTTAGCATGTTACCAAAATGTTCGTTAGATAAAAATATAAAATGTGAGGTTTGTGTAGAATCAAAATTTACACAACATCCTCATAAATCGGTTGAAAAATCTAATGAAATACTTGGCTTAATCCACTCTGATTTATGTGATTTTAGAGCAACACCTACAAGAGGAGGAAAGAATTATTATATATCCTTTATTGATGATTGCAGTAAGTATTGTTATATTTATTTGTTAAATACCAAAGATGAAGCCTTGAATTATTTTAAGAATTACAAGGCTGAAGTTGAAAATCAACTTGACAAAAAGATCAAAATTCTAAGGTCTGATCGAGGAGGAGAATATGAATCCAAAGACTTTGCTGAATTTTGTTCTTTAAACGGTATTATACATCAAACAACTGCTCCATATACTCCTCAACAAAATGGAGTGGCAGAAAGAAAGAATAGAACATTGAAAAACATGATTAATTCAATGTTAATTACTTCTGGAGCACCACATAATCTGTGGGGAGAAGCATGTCTTGCAGCAAATACAATACTTAATAGAATTCCTCATAAAAAGAGTGATAAATCACCATATCATCTATGGAAAGGGAGGTTACCCTCTTATAAAAGGATGAAAGTGTGGGGTTGCCTTGCTAAGGTTCAAGTACCTCTTCCTAAGAGGACTAAACTTGGACCAAAAACCATAGATTGCATCTATCTTGGCCCTGCCATGAATAGTGCAGCATACAGGTTTCTTGTGTATAAATCACATGTTGATGAGATCCATAACCAAACCATCATGGAATCAGCAGAGGCTGAATTCTTTGAAAATACTTTTCCTTTTAAGGATAAAGGAAAAGAGGTTACCTACTCTAGGAAAAGACCTCTAGATGATGGACTGAATGATACGATTCCAGACAAAAGTTTACAATCAAATGAAGAGAATTCTTCAAAGGTTCAAGAAGACAACTTAGAACCTAGAAGAAGCAAACGGGGCAAAATAGCCAAAGATTTTGGACCTGATTACATGACCTATGTAGTGAATAAGGAACCACAAACATATAAGGAAGCTATGGACTCCTCTGAAGCTCCTTACTACAAAGAGGCAATCAAAAGTGAGATTGACTCCATTGTGCAAAATAACACTTGGAAATTGGTGGATTTGCCACATGGGCAAAAACCAATTGGGCACAAATGGATATTCAAGAAGAAGTTTAGACCTGATGGTACCATAGAGAAGTACAAAGCTCGTTTAGTAGCTAAAGGGTATCGTCAAAAAGAGGGTCAAGACTTCTTTGACACCTATTCACCTGTTACAAGAATTACATCAATTCGCACATTAGTAGCAATTGCATCCATTCATAATTTGGAAATACACCAAATGGATGTGAAAACTGCCTTCTTGTATGGTGAACTAGATGAAGAGATATATATGAATCAACCTGAAGGGTTTGTGGTTAAAGGTCAAGAAAACAAAGTCTGTAAGTTAGTTAGATCACTTTATGGACTAAAACAGGCTCCAAAGCAATGGCACGAGAAGTTTGACAACACATTACTCTCTAATGGATTTAGAATAAATGAATGTGATAAATGTGTTTATGTCAAACAATACAAGAATGCTTATGTCATCATATGCTTGTATGTGGATGATATGCTTATAATGGGTACTAATCTGGATGTGATCAATCAAACCAAGAAAATGCTACACTCCTCCTTTTCCATGAAAGACTTGGGAGTAGTAGATGTGATCCTTGGTGTAAGAGTTCAAAGAAGACCAGATGGATATACTCTTACTCAGTCCCATTATATTGAAAGTGTACTCAAGAAGTTTGGACACTATGATGACAAGCCGGTTGTCACCCCATTTGATGCTTCTAGTCATCTAAAGAAGAATAAAGGTGATACTGTAGCTCAGTTAGAATATACTCAAGTTCTCGGCAGCTTGATGTATATTATGAATTGTACTAGACCGGACTTGGCTTATAGTGTAAGTAGATTGAGTCGTTACTCCCACAATCCTGGGAAAGATCATTGGTATGCATTAGTAAGAGTGCTTAGATATTTAAAGCATACAATGAACTATGGACTGCATTACACGAAATATCCTCCTGTTCTTGAAGGGTATTGTGATGCAAATTGGATTTCCAATACTTCTGAGGCAAAATCCACAAGTGGATATGTGTTCACTCTTGGTGGAGCTGCTATCTCTTGGAAATCATCTAAGCAAACTGTGAATACTCGTTCTACAATGGAAGCAGAGTTTGTTGCTTTAGATAAAGCTGCTGAAGAAGCTGAATGGCTTAAAAGCTTCCTAGAAGGTATTCCTCTGTGGCCTCAACCTGTTACTGCCATTGGCATACATTGTGATAGTATGGCTGCTCTTACTAGAGCACAAAGTCAAATATACAATGGCAAGTCGAGACACATTAGGCGCAGACATATTACAATACGAGACTTGCTGAAGAATGGAATCATTTCCATTAGTTACATAAAGTCAAAGGAAAATATAGCTGATCCCTTGACAAAAGGCCTGAGTAGAGAGCAAGTTCTCTTCACATCGAGGGGAATGGGCTTAAAGCCAACACAATGAGTCACCACCTTGCGGAAACCTAACCTAGCAACATTGGAGATCCCATGGTCTAGGTTCAATAGGACAACTAGTTGGGGAAGACTCAAAGAAGCACTAACACAAAGGTATGCTCACTCCCATGATATTTGTTTTGTGTTTTTCCGTTGATGTTATAGGGATGAATGCTTTATTCTTAATAATGCTGATAGCTTCTACAGTGGAATAAGTACGGATTATTCCAGATTAGCATTACCTATGTGAGATGGATGTGAGGTCGCATCTTTGGGAGCTGATATGGCTAAAGCTCTCTAAAAGTCTCATGAAGAAAGGATCGTTCATGACCGAAATGAACACAACGGTAAGAAATGATCTATGCTTAGATATGATATGTGTGATACTTCTTGTTTTTTATTCTACTATAAAAAGTGGTTAGTTCAAGACTCTAGTTCACTACCCACAAAGTAGATCCAAGTAGTACTCACTATGAAAGGTTCAAGTTTTACAACACCTATTCAGATGCATGTCATATCTTACTTCCCTTATTTGAATATCAAAGTTCACTTATTTTCTATTCAAATGTGGGGTATTATTGGAGTTTGAATAGAAAATGTGGGGTATTGTTGGAACTTTGACTACAAAATTACAATGTGGGACTTATCCCACATTGGTGGAAGAGAAAACCTTCTCCCACCTTATATGTCTAGTCCTACTCATTTAACTAAATGGGTCAAGTAAGGGGTTAAGCATATTGGGCTTGGGTTGTGGTGTTGGATTAGCCTAATTGGATTGAAAATGGGCTAATATCAAGAGAATATTTAATGGTCAAAAGATGGGCCTTGGGCCTTGGGGCTCTTGGGGTCTTCCTGATTAATTAGATAATTTTTAATTACGAAATTAATTTTTATTTTTTTATTATTAAATTCGTAATTACTGAATGACAGGTTTTTAACAGTTATTTTCGGTTTTGACAGTTTCCAACTGTCATAACTAATACCTATAAATACCTGTTTCATTCATCTGAAAGGGGTTGAAAAACATCATCATTCACACCACAGAATTCTCTTTAAAAATTCGTTCTTCCAAAGATGAAGGGAACATAGGAATTTCGTCAGAATCAAGAGAAGTTCTTGATTGATTGTTGTATCCTCTAGACAGATCCCCACCAGGGAAATTTCTGTCTTAGGACACTGCAATTTGCAGGCCTCAATCTACATAATTTCGTTTTTGTGTTTCTGTTGTAAGCATAAACCATCAAGTATGTTTTCTGCAAACTGATTCTTGTATATTTCATACATATATTTCAATTTCGTTTGTTTTATTTCTGTTAATTTTGTTGATTGTATACTTCTGTATTAACAATCTAAGACAGAAATTAAAAAGTGGAAGAATGGATCAACAATCCATCATCAAAACACATGTGGAAAAGCCTGAGAAATTCAAAGGCTCAGATTTTCGAAGATGGCAACAGAAGATGTTGTTTTATCTAACAACTCTTCATGTTTCCAATGTTCTCACTGATGATTCTCCCTCTCCTCCTATTGGTACAACCACTGCAGAAGGAACAACACCACCCAGTGAAGCCCAAATGGCAGAACATCAAAGGGCTGTGGAAACTTGGAACACAAATGAATATAATTGCAGAAATTATATTCTAAATGCCCTGGATGATTCTCTCTATGATATCTACTCTACCATGACTACTGCAAGAGAGATATGGGAATCACTGGAAAAGAAATACAAAACAGAAGTGGCATGTTCCAAGAAATTCGTGATTGGAAAGTTCATGAATTTCAAGATGGTGGATACCAAATCTGTCCTCAAACAAGTGGAGGAAATTCAAGTCATTGCACATGATCTTGAAGTTGAAGGTATGGGTATAAACTCTAATTTTCTTGTTGGTTCAATCATTGAAAAACTTCCTCCTTCTTGGAAGAATTTCAAATTATATCTTAAGCACTTAACTGATGACATGAGTTTTGAGCAACTTGTGTTGAGAATTCGTGTGGAAGAAGATAACAGATTGAATGAGAAGGCAGATGCAAATTCCTTGGAACCAAGTGCAAACTTTGTTGGAGAAGCAAGTACTTCAAGGACAAAGCACAACAACAAGAAAGGGAAGCAAGGCTCCAAAAACTCTTCCAAAGATGGCAAAAATCATGGCCCTAACAAGAAGAATTTCAAGAAGAATTCTGGTCCATGCTATGTTTGTGGCAAAATTGGACACAAGGCCAAAGATTGCAGATTCAGGAGGGGTCAAGGAGGAAACAATGGAGGAAATAATCGAGGGAACAATGGAGGAAACAATGGAAACAATGGTGGCAATTCTGGTGGAGGAAATTCTGGTCAAGCCAACATGGTTGAATCACCAAATCAATTTGTTGCTGTGATTCAAACCAACATGGTTAGCAATTGTGTGGATTGGTGGATTGATACTGGAGCCACAAGGCACATTTGCAACTCCCGAACCATGTTTTCTACATACCAGAAAGTCTCGGATTCTGAACCAATGTTTATGGGGAATGGCTCTACTGCAAAAGTTGAAGGAAAGGGAAAAGTGAAACTACAATTGACTTCTGAAAAAGAACTTGTTTTATGTGATGTCTTGCATGTTCCTGAAATTACTAAGAATTTGATTTCTGGTCCTATTCTTAGTAACAAAGGTTTCAAACTTGTATTTGAATCTGATAAATTTGTTCTCACCAAGGGTGGGATGTATGTTGGAAAGGGATACCTTAGTGAGGGTCTCTTCAAAGTCAGTGTATTACCTTTGTACTATGGTGTTGAAACACCAAACAATGATGTAACCAATATTAATGCTAATGCAATAATGGGCACTACTAGCCCCTCTTCTATGTATATGCATGATCCTTCAATTTTGTGGCATTCTCGTTTGGGACATGTTAATTTTCGTTCTATTCAAAGAATGGCAAAACTTAGCATGTTACCAAAATGTTCGTTAGATAAAAATATAAAATGTGAGGTTTGTGTAGAATCAAAATTTACACAACATCCTCATAAATCGGTTGAAAAATCTAATGAAATACTTGGCTTAATCCACTCTGATTTATGTGATTTTAGAGCAACACCTACAAGAGGAGGAAAGAATTATTATATATCCTTTATTGATGATTGCAGTAAGTATTGTTATATTTATTTGTTAAATACCAAAGATGAAGCCTTGAATTATTTTAAGAATTACAAGGCTGAAGTTGAAAATCAACTTGACAAAAAGATCAAAATTCTAAGGTCTGATCGAGGAGGAGAATATGAATCCAAAGACTTTGCTGAATTTTGTTCTTTAAACGGTATTATACATCAAACAACTGCTCCATATACTCCTCAACAAAATGGAGTGGCAGAAAGAAAGAATAGAACATTGAAAAACATGATTAATTCAATGTTAATTACTTCTGGAGCACCACATAATCTGTGGGGAGAAGCATGTCTTGCAGCAAATACAATACTTAATAGAATTCCTCATAAAAAGAGTGATAAATCACCATATCATCTATGGAAAGGGAGGTTACCCTCTTATAAAAGGATGAAAGTGTGGGGTTGCCTTGCTAAGGTTCAAGTACCTCTTCCTAAGAGGACTAAACTTGGACCAAAAACCATAGATTGCATCTATCTTGGCCCTGCCATGAATAGTGCAGCATACAGGTTTCTTGTGTATAAATCACATGTTGATGAGATCCATAACCAAACCATCATGGAATCAGCAGAGGCTGAATTCTTTGAAAATACTTTTCCTTTTAAGGATAAAGGAAAAGAGGTTACCTACTCTAGGAAAAGACCTCTAGATGATGGACTGAATGATACGATTCCAGACAAAAGTTTACAATCAAATGAAGAGAATTCTTCAAAGGTTCAAGAAGACAACTTAGAACCTAGAAGAAGCAAACGGGGCAAAATAGCCAAAGATTTTGGACCTGATTACATGACCTATGTAGTGAATAAGGAACCACAAACATATAAGGAAGCTATGGACTCCTCTGAAGCTCCTTACTGGAAAGAGGCAATCAAAAGTGAGATTGACTCCATTGTGCAAAATAACACTTGGAAATTGGTGGATTTGCCACATGGGCAAAAACCAATTGGGCACAAATGGATATTCAAGAAGAAGTTTAGACCTGATGGTACCATAGAGAAGTACAAAGCTCGTTTAGTAGCTAAAGGGTATCGTCAAAAAGAGGGTCAAGACTTCTTTGACACCTATTCACCTGTTACAAGAATTACATCAATTCGCACATTAGTAGCAATTGCATCCATTCATAATTTGGAAATACACCAAATGGATGTGAAAACTGCCTTCTTGTATGGTGAACTAGATGAAGAGATATATATGAATCAACCTGAAGGGTTTGTGGTTAAAGGTCAAGAAAACAAAGTCTGTAAGTTAGTTAGATCACTTTATGGACTAAAACAGGCTCCAAAGCAATGGCACGAGAAGTTTGACAACACATTACTCTCTAATGGATTTAGAATAAATGAATGTGATAAATGTGTTTATGTCAAACAATACAAGAATGCTTATGTCATCATATGCTTGTATGTGGATGATATGCTTATAATGGGTACTAATCTGGATGTGATCAATCAAACCAAGAAAATGCTACACTCCTCCTTTTCCATGAAAGACTTGGGAGTAGTAGATGTGATCCTTGGTGTAAGAGTTCAAAGAAGACCAGATGGATATACTCTTACTCAGTCCCATTATATTGAAAGTGTACTCAAGAAGTTTGGACACTATGATGACAAGCCGGTTGTCACCCCATTTGATGCTTCTAGTCATCTAAAGAAGAATAAAGGTGATACTGTAGCTCAGTTAGAATATACTCAAGTTCTCGGCAGCTTGATGTATATTATGAATTGTACTAGACCGGACTTGGCTTATAGTGTAAGTAGATTGAGTCGTTACTCCCACAATCCTGGGAAAGATCATTGGTATGCATTAGTAAGAGTGCTTAGATATTTAAAGCATACAATGAACTATGGACTGCATTACACGAAATATCCTCCTGTTCTTGAAGGGTATTGTGATGCAAATTGGATTTCCAATACTTCTGAGGCAAAATCCACAAGTGGATATGTGTTCACTCTTGGTGGAGCTGCTATCTCTTGGAAATCATCTAAGCAAACTGTGAATACTCGTTCTACAATGGAAGCAGAGTTTGTTGCTTTAGATAAAGCTGCTGAAGAAGCTGAATGGCTTAAAAGCTTCCTAGAAGGTATTCCTCTGTGGCCTCAACCTGTTACTGCCATTGGCATACATTGTGATAGTATGGCTGCTCTTACTAGAGCACAAAGTCAAATATACAATGGCAAGTCGAGACACATTAGGCGCAGACATATTACAATACGAGACTTGCTGAAGAATGGAATCATTTCCATTAGTTACATAAAGTCAAAGGAAAATATAGCTGATCCCTTGACAAAAGGCCTGAGTAGAGAGCAAGTTCTCTTCACATCGAGGGGAATGGGCTTAAAGCCAACACAATGAGTCACCACCTTGCGGAAACCTAACCTAGCAACATTGGAGATCCCATGGTCTAGGTTCAATAGGACAACTAGTTGGGGAAGACTCAAAGAAGCACTAACACAAAGGTATGCTCACTCCCATGATATTTGTTTTGTGTTTTTCCGTTGATGTTATAGGGATGAATGCTTTATTCTTAATAATGCTGATAGCTTCTACAGTGGAATAAGTACGGATTATTCCAGATTAGCATTACCTATGTGAGATGGATGTGAGGTCGCATCTTTGGGAGCTGATATGGCTAAAGCTCTCTAAAAGTCTCATGAAGAAAGGATCGTTCATGACCGAAATGAACACAACGGTAAGAAATGATCTATGCTTAGATATGATATGTGTGATACTTCTTGTTTTTTATTCTACTATAAAAAGTGGTTAGTTCAAGACTCTAGTTCACTACCCACAAAGTAGATCCAAGTAGTACTCACTATGAAAGGTTCAAGTTTTACAACACCTATTCAGATGCATGTCATATCTTACTTCCCTTATTTGAATATCAAAGTTCACTTATTTTCTATTCAAATGTGGGGTATTATTGGAGTTTGAATAGAAAATGTGGGGTATTGTTGGAACTTTGACTACAAAATTACAATGTGGGACTTATCCCACATTGGTGGAAGAGAAAACCTTCTCCCACCTTATATGTCTAGTCCTACTCATTTAACTAAATGGGTCAAGTAAGGGGTTAAGCATATTGGGCTTGGGTTGTGGTGTTGGATTAGCCTAATTGGATTGAAAATGGGCTAATATCAAGAGAATATTTAATGGTCAAAAGATGGGCCTTGGGCCTTGGGGCTCTTGGGGTCTTCCTGATTAATTAGATAATTTTTAATTACGAAATTAATTTTTATTTTTTTATTATTAAATTCGTAATTACTGAATGACAGGTTTTTAACAGTTATTTTCGGTTTTGACAGTTTCCAACTGTCATAACTAATACCTATAAATACCTGTTTCATTCATCTGAAAGGGGTTGAAAAACATCATCATTCACACCACAGAATTCTCTTTAAAAATTCGTTCTTCCAAAGATGAAGGGAACATAGGAATTTCGTCAGAATCAAGAGAAGTTCTTGATTGATTGTTGTATCCTCTAGACAGATCCCCACCAGGGAAATTTCTGTCTTAGGACACTGCAATTTGCAGGCCTCAATCTACATAATTTCGTTTTTGTGTTTCTGTTGTAAGCATAAACCATCAAGTATGTTTTCTGCAAACTGATTCTTGTATATTTCATACATATATTTCAATTTCGTTTGTTTTATTTCTGTTAATTTTGTTGATTGTATACTTCTGTATTAACAATCTAAGACAGAAATTAAAAAGTGGAAGAATGGATCAACAATCCATCATCAAAACACATGTGGAAAAGCCTGAGAAATTCAAAGGCTCAGATTTTCGAAGATGGCAACAGAAGATGTTGTTTTATCTAACAACTCTTCATGTTTCCAATGTTCTCACTGATGATTCTCCCTCTCCTCCTATTGGTACAACCACTGCAGAAGGAACAACACCACCCAGTGAAGCCCAAATGGCAGAACATCAAAGGGCTGTGGAAACTTGGAACACAAATGAATATAATTGCAGAAATTATATTCTAAATGCCCTGGATGATTCTCTCTATGATATCTACTCTACCATGACTACTGCAAGAGAGATATGGGAATCACTGGAAAAGAAATACAAAACAGAAGTGGCATGTTCCAAGAAATTCGTGATTGGAAAGTTCATGAATTTCAAGATGGTGGATACCAAATCTGTCCTCAAACAAGTGGAGGAAATTCAAGTCATTGCACATGATCTTGAAGTTGAAGGTATGGGTATAAACTCTAATTTTCTTGTTGGTTCAATCATTGAAAAACTTCCTCCTTCTTGGAAGAATTTCAAATTATATCTTAAGCACTTAACTGATGACATGAGTTTTGAGCAACTTGTGTTGAGAATTCGTGTGGAAGAAGATAACAGATTGATTGAGAAGGCAGATGCAAATTCCTTGGAACCAAGTGCAAACTTTGTTGGAGAAGCAAGTACTTCAAGGACAAAGCACAACAACAAGAAAGGGAAGCAAGGCTCCAAAAACTCTTCCAAAGATGGCAAAAATCATGGCCCTAACAAGAAGAATTTCAAGAAGAATTCTGGTCCATGCTATGTTTGTGGCAAAATTGGACACAAGGCCAAAGATTGCAGATTCAGGAGGGGTCAAGGAGGAAACAATGGAGGAAATAATCGAGGGAACAATGGAGGAAACAATGGAAACAATGGTGGCAATTCTGGTGGAGGAAATTCTGGTCAAGCCAACATGGTTGAATCACCAAATCAATTTGTTGCTGTGATTCAAACCAACATGGTTAGCAATTGTGTGGATTGGTGGATTGATACTGGAGCCACAAGGCACATTTGCAACTCCCGAACCATGTTTTCTACATACCAGAAAGTCTCGGATTCTGAACCAATGTTTATGGGGAATGGCTCTACTGCAAAAGTTGAAGGAAAGGGAAAAGTGAAACTACAATTGACTTCTGAAAAAGAACTTGTTTTATGTGATGTCTTGCATGTTCCTGAAATTACTAAGAATTTGATTTCTGGTCCTATTCTTAGTAACAAAGGTTTCAAACTTGTATTTGAATCTGATAAATTTGTTCTCACCAAGGGTGGGATGTATGTTGGAAAGGGATACCTTAGTGAGGGTCTCTTCAAAGTCAGTGTATTACCTTTGTACTATGGTGTTGAAACACCAAACAATGATGTAACCAATATTAATGCTAATGCAATAATGGGCACTACTAGCCCCTCTTCTATGTATATGCATGATCCTTCAATTTTGTGGCATTCTCGTTTGGGACATGTTAATTTTCGTTCTATTCAAAGAATGGCAAAACTTAGCATGTTACCAAAATGTTCGTTAGATAAAAATATAAAATGTGAGGTTTGTGTAGAATCAAAATTTACACAACATCCTCATAAATCGGTTGAAAAATCTAATGAAATACTTGGCTTAATCCACTCTGATTTATGTGATTTTAGAGCAACACCTACAAGAGGAGGAAAGAATTATTATATATCCTTTATTGATGATTGCAGTAAGTATTGTTATATTTATTTGTTAAATACCAAAGATGAAGCCTTGAATTATTTTAAGAATTACAAGGCTGAAGTTGAAAATCAACTTGACAAAAAGATCAAAATTCTAAGGTCTGATCGAGGAGGAGAATATGAATCCAAAGACTTTGCTGAATTTTGTTCTTTAAACGGTATTATACATCAAACAACTGCTCCATATACTCCTCAACAAAATGGAGTGGCAGAAAGAAAGAATAGAACATTGAAAAACATGATTAATTCAATGTTAATTACTTCTGGAGCACCACATAATCTGTGGGGAGAAGCATGTCTTGCAGCAAATACAATACTTAATAGAATTCCTCATAAAAAGAGTGATAAATCACCATATCATCTATGGAAAGGGAGGTTACCCTCTTATAAAAGGATGAAAGTGTGGGGTTGCCTTGCTAAGGTTCAAGTACCTCTTCCTAAGAGGACTAAACTTGGACCAAAAACCATAGATTGCATCTATCTTGGCCCTGCCATGAATAGTGCAGCATACAGGTTTCTTGTGTATAAATCACATGTTGATGAGATCCATAACCAAACCATCATGGAATCAGCAGAGGCTGAATTCTTTGAAAATACTTTTCCTTTTAAGGATAAAGGAAAAGAGGTTACCTACTCTAGGAAAAGACCTCTAGATGATGGACTGAATGATACGATTCCAGACAAAAGTTTACAATCAAATGAAGAGAATTCTTCAAAGGTTCAAGAAGACAACTTAGAACCTAGAAGAAGCAAACGGGGCAAAATAGCCAAAGATTTTGGACCTGATTACATGACCTATGTAGTGAATAAGGAACCACAAACATATAAGGAAGCTATGGACTCCTCTGAAGCTCCTTACTGGAAAGAGGCAATCAAAAGTGAGATTGACTCCATTGTGCAAAATAACACTTGGAAATTGGTGGATTTGCCACATGGGCAAAAACCAATTGGGCACAAATGGATATTCAAGAAGAAGTTTAGACCTGATGGTACCATAGAGAAGTACAAAGCTCGTTTAGTAGCTAAAGGGTATCGTCAAAAAGAGGGTCAAGACTTCTTTGACACCTATTCACCTGTTACAAGAATTACATCAATTCGCACATTAGTAGCAATTGCATCCATTCATAATTTGGAAATACACCAAATGGATGTGAAAACTGCCTTCTTGTATGGTGAACTAGATGAAGAGATATATATGAATCAACCTGAAGGGTTTGTGGTTAAAGGTCAAGAAAACAAAGTCTGTAAGTTAGTTAGATCACTTTATGGACTAAAACAGGCTCCAAAGCAATGGCACGAGAAGTTTGACAACACATTACTCTCTAATGGATTTAGAATAAATGAATGTGATAAATGTGTTTATGTCAAACAATACAAGAATGCTTATGTCATCATATGCTTGTATGTGGATGATATGCTTATAATGGGTACTAATCTGGATGTGATCAATCAAACCAAGAAAATGCTACACTCCTCCTTTTCCATGAAAGACTTGGGAGTAGTAGATGTGATCCTTGGTGTAAGAGTTCAAAGAAGACCAGATGGATATACTCTTACTCAGTCCCATTATATTGAAAGTGTACTCAAGAAGTTTGGACACTATGATGACAAGCCGGTTGTCACCCCATTTGATGCTTCTAGTCATCTAAAGAAGAATAAAGGTGATACTGTAGCTCAGTTAGAATATACTCAAGTTCTCGGCAGCTTGATGTATATTATGAATTGTACTAGACCGGACTTGGCTTATAGTGTAAGTAGATTGAGTCGTTACTCCCACAATCCTGGGAAAGATCATTGGTATGCATTAGTAAGAGTGCTTAGATATTTAAAGCATACAATGAACTATGGACTGCATTACACGAAATATCCTCCTGTTCTTGAAGGGTATTGTGATGCAAATTGGATTTCCAATACTTCTGAGGCAAAATCCACAAGTGGATATGTGTTCACTCTTGGTGGAGCTGCTATCTCTTGGAAATCATCTAAGCAAACTGTGAATACTCGTTCTACAATGGAAGCAGAGTTTGTTGCTTTAGATAAAGCTGCTGAAGAAGCTGAATGGCTTAAAAGCTTCCTAGAAGGTATTCCTCTGTGGCCTCAACCTGTTACTGCCATTGGCATACATTGTGATAGTATGGCTGCTCTTACTAGAGCACAAAGTCAAATATACAATGGCAAGTCGAGACACATTAGGCGCAGACATATTACAATACGAGACTTGCTGAAGAATGGAATCATTTCCATTAGTTACATAAAGTCAAAGGAAAATATAGCTGATCCCTTGACAAAAGGCCTGAGTAGAGAGCAAGTTCTCTTCACATCGAGGGGAATGGGCTTAAAGCCAACACAATGAGTAACCACCTTGCGGAAACCTAACCTAGCAACATTGGAGATCCCATGGTCTAGGTTCAATAGGACAACTAGTTGGGGAAGACTCAAAGAAGCACTAACACAAAGGTATGCTCACTCCCATGATATTTGTTTTGTGTTTTTCCGTTGATGTTATAGGGATGAATGCTTTATTCTTAATAATGCTGATAGCTTCTACAGTGGAATAAGTACGGATTATTCCAGATTAGCATTACCTATGTGAGATGGATGTGAGGTCGCATCTTTGGGAGCTGATATGGCTAAAGCTCTCTAAAAGTCTCATGAAGAAAGGATCGTTCATGACCGAAATGAACACAACGGTAAGAAATGATCTATGCTTAGATATGATATGTGTGATACTTCTTGTTTTTTATTCTACTATAAAAAGTGGTTAGTTCAAGACTCTAGTTCACTACCCACAAAGTAGATCCAAGTAGTACTCACTATGAAAGGTTCAAGTTTTACAACACCTATTCAGATGCATGTCATATCTTACTTCCCTTATTTGAATATCAAAGTTCACTTATTTTCTATTCAAATGTGGGGTATTATTGGAGTTTGAATAGAAAATGTGGGGTATTGTTGGAACTTTGACTACAAAATTACAATGTGGGACTTATCCCACATTGGTGGAAGAGAAAACCTTCTCCCACCTTATATGTCTAGTCCTACTCATTTAACTAAATGGGTCAAGTAAGGGGTTAAGCATATTGGGCTTGGGTTGTGGTGTTGGATTAGCCTAATTGGATTGAAA
This sequence comes from Lactuca sativa, assembly GCF_002870075.4. Taxonomy (NCBI): domain Eukaryota; kingdom Viridiplantae; phylum Streptophyta; class Magnoliopsida; order Asterales; family Asteraceae; genus Lactuca; species Lactuca sativa. The sequence continues at coordinate 24,673 of NW_026440213.1, read as the reverse complement.
ATGGGCTAATATCAAGAGAATATTTAATGGTCAAAAGATGGGCCTTGGGCCTTGGGGCTCTTGGGGTCTTCCTGATTAATTAGATAATTTTTAATTACGAAATTAATTTTTATTTTTTTATTATTAAATTCGTAATTACTGAATGACAGGTTTTTAACAGTTATTTTCGGTTTTGACAGTTTCCAACTGTCATAACTAATACCTATAAATACCTGTTTCATTCATCTGAAAGGGGTTGAAAAACATCATCATTCACACCACAGAATTCTCTTTAAAAATTCGTTCTTCCAAAGATGAAGGGAACATAGGAATTTCGTCAGAATCAAGAGAAGTTCTTGATTGATTGTTGTATCCTCTAGACAGATCCCCACCAGGGAAATTTCTGTCTTAGGACACTGCAATTTGCAGGCCTCAATCTACATAATTTCGTTTTTGTGTTTCTGTTGTAAGCATAAACCATCAAGTATGTTTTCTGCAAACTGATTCTTGTATATTTCATACATATATTTCAATTTCGTTTGTTTTATTTCTGTTAATTTTGTTGATTGTATACTTCTGTATTAACAATCTAAGACAGAAATTAAAAAGTGGAAGAATGGATCAACAATCCATCATCAAAACACATGTGGAAAAGCCTGAGAAATTCAAAGGCTCAGATTTTCGAAGATGGCAACAGAAGATGTTGTTTTATCTAACAACTCTTCATGTTTCCAATGTTCTCACTGATGATTCTCCCTCTCCTCCTATTGGTACAACCACTGCAGAAGGAACAACACCACCCAGTGAAGCCCAAATGGCAGAACATCAAAGGGCTGTGGAAACTTGGAACACAAATGAATATAATTGCAGAAATTATATTCTAAATGCCCTGGATGATTCTCTCTATGATATCTACTCTACCATGACTACTGCAAGAGAGATATGGGAATCACTGGAAAAGAAATACAAAACAGAAGTGGCATGTTCCAAGAAATTCGTGATTGGAAAGTTCATGAATTTCAAGATGGTGGATACCAAATCTGTCCTCAAACAAGTGGAGGAAATTCAAGTCATTGCACATGATCTTGAAGTTGAAGGTATGGGTATAAACTCTAATTTTCTTGTTGGTTCAATCATTGAAAAACTTCCTCCTTCTTGGAAGAATTTCAAATTATATCTTAAGCACTTAACTGATGACATGAGTTTTGAGCAACTTGTGTTGAGAATTCGTGTGGAAGAAGATAACAGATTGAATGAGAAGGCAGATGCAAATTCCTTGGAACCAAGTGCAAACTTTGTTGGAGAAGCAAGTACTTCAAGGACAAAGCACAACAACAAGAAAGGGAAGCAAGGCTCCAAAAACTCTTCCAAAGATGGCAAAAATCATGGCCCTAACAAGAAGAATTTCAAGAAGAATTCTGGTCCATGCTATGTTTGTGGCAAAATTGGACACAAGGCCAAAGATTGCAGATTCAGGAGGGGTCAAGGAGGAAACAATGGAGGAAATAATCGAGGGAACAATGGAGGAAACAATGGAAACAATGGTGGCAATTCTGGTGGAGGAAATTCTGGTCAAGCCAACATGGTTGAATCACCAAATCAATTTGTTGCTGTGATTCAAACCAACATGGTTAGCAATTGTGTGGATTGGTGGATTGATACTGGAGCCACAAGGCACATTTGCAACTCCCGAACCATGTTTTCTACATACCAGAAAGTCTCGGATTCTGAACCAATGTTTATGGGGAATGGCTCTACTGCAAAAGTTGAAGGAAAGGGAAAAGTGAAACTACAATTGACTTCTGAAAAAGAACTTGTTTTATGTGATGTCTTGCATGTTCCTGAAATTACTAAGAATTTGATTTCTGGTCCTATTCTTAGTAACAAAGGTTTCAAACTTGTATTTGAATCTGATAAATTTGTTCTCACCAAGGGTGGGATGTATGTTGGAAAGGGATACCTTAGTGAGGGTCTCTTCAAAGTCAGTGTATTACCTTTGTACTATGGTGTTGAAACACCAAACAATGATGTAACCAATATTAATGCTAATGCAATAATGGGCACTACTAGCCCCTCTTCTATGTATATGCATGATCCTTCAATTTTGTGGCATTCTCGTTTGGGACATGTTAATTTTCGTTCTATTCAAAGAATGGCAAAACTTAGCATGTTACCAAAATGTTCGTTAGATAAAAATATAAAATGTGAGGTTTGTGTAGAATCAAAATTTACACAACATCCTCATAAATCGGTTGAAAAATCTAATGAAATACTTGGCTTAATCCACTCTGATTTATGTGATTTTAGAGCAACACCTACAAGAGGAGGAAAGAATTATTATATATCCTTTATTGATGATTGCAGTAAGTATTGTTATATTTATTTGTTAAATACCAAAGATGAAGCCTTGAATTATTTTAAGAATTACAAGGCTGAAGTTGAAAATCAACTTGACAAAAAGATCAAAATTCTAAGGTCTGATCGAGGAGGAGAATATGAATCCAAAGACTTTGCTGAATTTTGTTCTTTAAACGGTATTATACATCAAACAACTGCTCCATATACTCCTCAACAAAATGGAGTGGCAGAAAGAAAGAATAGAACATTGAAAAACATGATTAATTCAATGTTAATTACTTCTGGAGCACCACATAATCTGTGGGGAGAAGCATGTCTTGCAGCAAATACAATACTTAATAGAATTCCTCATAAAAAGAGTGATAAATCACCATATCATCTATGGAAAGGGAGGTTACCCTCTTATAAAAGGATGAAAGTGTGGGGTTGCCTTGCTAAGGTTCAAGTACCTCTTCCTAAGAGGACTAAACTTGGACCAAAAACCATAGATTGCATCTATCTTGGCCCTGCCATGAATAGTGCAGCATACAGGTTTCTTGTGTATAAATCACATGTTGATGAGATCCATAACCAAACCATCATGGAATCAGCAGAGGCTGAATTCTTTGAAAATACTTTTCCTTTTAAGGATAAAGGAAAAGAGGTTACCTACTCTAGGAAAAGACCTCTAGATGATGGACTGAATGATACGATTCCAGACAAAAGTTTACAATCAAATGAAGAGAATTCTTCAAAGGTTCAAGAAGACAACTTAGAACCTAGAAGAAGCAAACGGGGCAAAATAGCCAAAGATTTTGGACCTGATTACATGACCTATGTAGTGAATAAGGAACCACAAACATATAAGGAAGCTATGGACTCCTCTGAAGCTCCTTACTGGAAAGAGGCAATCAAAAGTGAGATTGACTCCATTGTGCAAAATAACACTTGGAAATTGGTGGATTTGCCACATGGGCAAAAACCAATTGGGCACAAATGGATATTCAAGAAGAAGTTTAGACCTGATGGTACCATAGAGAAGTACAAAGCTCGTTTAGTAGCTAAAGGGTATCGTCAAAAAGAGGGTCAAGACTTCTTTGACACCTATTCACCTGTTACAAGAATTACATCAATTCGCACATTAGTAGCAATTGCATCCATTCATAATTTGGAAATACACCAAATGGATGTGAAAACTGCCTTCTTGTATGGTGAACTAGATGAAGAGATATATATGAATCAACCTGAAGGGTTTGTGGTTAAAGGTCAAGAAAACAAAGTCTGTAAGTTAGTTAGATCACTTTATGGACTAAAACAGGCTCCAAAGCAATGGCACGAGAAGTTTGACAACACATTACTCTCTAATGGATTTAGAATAAATGAATGTGATAAATGTGTTTATGTCAAACAATACAAGAATGCTTATGTCATCATATGCTTGTATGTGGATGATATGCTTATAATGGGTACTAATCTGGATGTGATCAATCAAACCAAGAAAATGCTACACTCCTCCTTTTCCATGAAAGACTTGGGAGTAGTAGATGTGATCCTTGGTGTAAGAGTTCAAAGAAGACCAGATGGATATACTCTTACTCAGTCCCATTATATTGAAAGTGTACTCAAGAAGTTTGGACACTATGATGACAAGCCGGTTGTCACCCCATTTGATGCTTCTAGTCATCTAAAGAAGAATAAAGGTGATACTGTAGCTCAGTTAGAATATACTCAAGTTCTCGGCAGCTTGATGTATATTATGAATTGTACTAGACCGGACTTGGCTTATAGTGTAAGTAGATTGAGTCGTTACTCCCACAATCCTGGGAAAGATCATTGGTATGCATTAGTAAGAGTGCTTAGATATTTAAAGCATACAATGAACTATGGACTGCATTACACGAAATATCCTCCTGTTCTTGAAGGGTATTGTGATGCAAATTGGATTTCCAATACTTCTGAGGCAAAATCCACAAGTGGATATGTGTTCACTCTTGGTGGAGCTGCTATCTCTTGGAAATCATCTAAGCAAACTGTGAATACTCGTTCTACAATGGAAGCAGAGTTTGTTGCTTTAGATAAAGCTGCTGAAGAAGCTGAATGGCTTAAAAGCTTCCTAGAAGGTATTCCTCTGTGGCCTCAACCTGTTACTGCCATTGGCATACATTGTGATAGTATGGCTGCTCTTACTAGAGCACAAAGTCAAATATACAATGGCAAGTCGAGACACATTAGGCGCAGACATATTACAATACGAGACTTGCTGAAGAATGGAATCATTTCCATTAGTTACATAAAGTCAAAGGAAAATATAGCTGATCCCTTGACAAAAGGCCTGAGTAGAGAGCAAGTTCTCTTCACATCGAGGGGAATGGGCTTAAAGCCAACACAATGAGTCACCACCTTGCGGAAACCTAACCTAGCAACATTGGAGATCCCATGGTCTAGGTTCAATAGGACAACTAGTTGGGGAAGACTCAAAGAAGCACTAACACAAAGGTATGCTCACTCCCATGATATTTGTTTTGTGTTTTTCCGTTGATGTTATAGGGATGAATGCTTTATTCTTAATAATGCTGATAGCTTCTACAGTGGAATAAGTACGGATTATTCCAGATTAGCATTACCTATGTGAGATGGATGTGAGGTCGCATCTTTGGGAGCTGATATGGCTAAAGCTCTCTAAAAGTCTCATGAAGAAAGGATCGTTCATGACCGAAATGAACACAACGGTAAGAAATGATCTATGCTTAGATATGATATGTGTGATACTTCTTGTTTTTTATTCTACTATAAAAAGTGGTTAGTTCAAGACTCTAGTTCACTACCCACAAAGTAGATCCAAGTAGTACTCACTATGAAAGGTTCAAGTTTTACAACACCTATTCAGATGCATGTCATATCTTACTTCCCTTATTTGAATATCAAAGTTCACTTATTTTCTATTCAAATGTGGGGTATTATTGGAGTTTGAATAGAAAATGTGGGGTATTGTTGGAACTTTGACTACAAAATTACAATGTGGGACTTATCCCACATTGGTGGAAGAGAAAACCTTCTCCCACCTTATATGTCTAGTCCTACTCATTTAACTAAATGGGTCAAGTAAGGGGTTAAGCATATTGGGCTTGGGTTGTGGTGTTGGATTAGCCTAATTGGATTGAAAATGGGCTAATATCAAGAGAATATTTAATGGTCAAAAGATGGGCCTTGGGCCTTGGGGCTCTTGGGGTCTTCCTGATTAATTAGATAATTTTTAATTACGAAATTAATTTTTATTTTTTTATTATTAAATTCGTAATTACTGAATGACAGGTTTTTAACAGTTATTTTCGGTTTTGACAGTTTCCAACTGTCATAACTAATACCTATAAATACCTGTTTCATTCATCTGAAAGGGGTTGAAAAACATCATCATTCACACCACAGAATTCTCTTTAAAAATTCGTTCTTCCAAAGATGAAGGGAACATAGGAATTTCGTCAGAATCAAGAGAAGTTCTTGATTGATTGTTGTATCCTCTAGACAGATCCCCACCAGGGAAATTTCTGTCTTAGGACACTGCAATTTGCAGGCCTCAATCTACATAATTTCGTTTTTGTGTTTCTGTTGTAAGCATAAACCATCAAGTATGTTTTCTGCAAACTGATTCTTGTATATTTCATACATATATTTCAATTTCGTTTGTTTTATTTCTGTTAATTTTGTTGATTGTATACTTCTGTATTAACAATCTAAGACAGAAATTAAAAAGTGGAAGAATGGATCAACAATCCATCATCAAAACACATGTGGAAAAGCCTGAGAAATTCAAAGGCTCAGATTTTCGAAGATGGCAACAGAAGATGTTGTTTTATCTAACAACTCTTCATGTTTCCAATGTTCTCACTGATGATTCTCCCTCTCCTCCTATTGGTACAACCACTGCAGAAGGAACAACACCACCCAGTGAAGCCCAAATGGCAGAACATCAAAGGGCTGTGGAAACTTGGAACACAAATGAATATAATTGCAGAAATTATATTCTAAATGCCCTGGATGATTCTCTCTATGATATCTACTCTACCATGACTACTGCAAGAGAGATATGGGAATCACTGGAAAAGAAATACAAAACAGAAGTGGCATGTTCCAAGAAATTCGTGATTGGAAAGTTCATGAATTTCAAGATGGTGGATACCAAATCTGTCCTCAAAGAAGTGGAGGAAATTCAAGTCATTGCACATGATCTTGAAGTTGAAGGTATGGGTATAAACTCTAATTTTCTTGTTGGTTCAATCATTGAAAAACTTCCTCCTTCTTGGAAGAATTTCAAATTATATCTTAAGCACTTAACTGATGACATGAGTTTTGAGCAACTTGTGTTGAGAATTCGTGTGGAAGAAGATAACAGATTGAATGAGAAGGCAGATGCAAATTCCTTGGAACCAAGTGCAAACTTTGTTGGAGAAGCAAGTACTTCAAGGACAAAGCACAACAACAAGAAAGGGAAGCAAGGCTCCAAAAACTCTTCCAAAGATGGCAAAAATCATGGCCCTAACAAGAAGAATTTCAAGAAGAATTCTGGTCCATGCTATGTTTGTGGCAAAATTGGACACAAGGCCAAAGATTGCAGATTCAGGAGGGGTCAAGGAGGAAACAATGGAGGAAATAATCGAGGGAACAATGGAGGAAACAATGGAAACAATGGTGGCAATTCTGGTGGAGGAAATTCTGGTCAAGCCAACATGGTTGAATCACCAAATCAATTTGTTGCTGTGATTCAAACCAACATGGTTAGCAATTGTGTGGATTGGTGGATTGATACTGGAGCCACAAGGCACATTTGCAACTCCCGAACCATGTTTTCTACATACCAGAAAGTCTCGGATTCTGAACCAATGTTTATGGGGAATGGCTCTACTGCAAAAGTTGAAGGAAAGGGAAAAGTGAAACTACAATTGACTTCTGAAAAAGAACTTGTTTTATGTGATGTCTTGCATGTTCCTGAAATTACTAAGAATTTGATTTCTGGTCCTATTCTTAGTAACAAAGGTTTCAAACTTGTATTTGAATCTGATAAATTTGTTCTCACCAAGGGTGGGATGTATGTTGGAAAGGGATACCTTAGTGAGGGTCTCTTCAAAGTCAGTGTATTACCTTTGTACTATGGTGTTGAAACACCAAACAATGATGTAACCAATATTAATGCTAATGCAATAATGGGCACTACTAGCCCCTCTTCTATGTATATGCATGATCCTTCAATTTTGTGGCATTCTCGTTTGGGACATGTTAATTTTCGTTCTATTCAAAGAATGGCAAAACTTAGCATGTTACCAAAATGTTCGTTAGATAAAAATATAAAATGTGAGGTTTGTGTAGAATCAAAATTTACACAACATCCTCATAAATCGGTTGAAAAATCTAATGAAATACTTGGCTTAATCCACTCTGATTTATGTGATTTTAGAGCAACACCTACAAGAGGAGGAAAGAATTATTATATATCCTTTATTGATGATTGCAGTAAGTATTGTTATATTTATTTGTTAAATACCAAAGATGAAGCCTTGAATTATTTTAAGAATTACAAGGCTGAAGTTGAAAATCAACTTGACAAAAAGATCAAAATTCTAAGGTCTGATCGAGGAGGAGAATATGAATCCAAAGACTTTGCTGAATTTTGTTCTTTAAACGGTATTATACATCAAACAACTGCTCCATATACTCCTCAACAAAATGGAGTGGCAGAAAGAAAGAATAGAACATTGAAAAACATGATTAATTCAATGTTAATTACTTCTGGAGCACCACATAATCTGTGGGGAGAAGCATGTCTTGCAGCAAATACAATACTTAATAGAATTCCTCATAAAAAGAGTGATAAATCACCATATCATCTATGGAAAGGGAGGTTACCCTCTTATAAAAGGATGAAAGTGTGGGGTTGCCTTGCTAAGGTTCAAGTACCTCTTCCTAAGAGGACTAAACTTGGACCAAAAACCATAGATTGCATCTATCTTGGCCCTGCCATGAATAGTGCAGCATACAGGTTTCTTGTGTATAAATCACATGTTGATGAGATCCATAACCAAACCATCATGGAATCAGCAGAGGCTGAATTCTTTGAAAATACTTTTCCTTTTAAGGATAAAGGAAAAGAGGTTACCTACTCTAGGAAAAGACCTCTAGATGATGGACTGAATGATACGATTCCAGACAAAAGTTTACAATCAAATGAAGAGAATTCTTCAAAGGTTCAAGAAGACAACTTAGAACCTAGAAGAAGCAAACGGGGCAAAATAGCCAAAGATTTTGGACCTGATTACATGACCTATGTAGTGAATAAGGAACCACAAACATATAAGGAAGCTATGGACTCCTCTGAAGCTCCTTACTGGAAAGAGGCAATCAAAAGTGAGATTGACTCCATTGTGCAAAATAACACTTGGAAATTGGTGGATTTGCCACATGGGCAAAAACCAATTGGGCACAAATGGATATTCAAGAAGAAGTTTAGACCTGATGGTACCATAGAGAAGTACAAAGCTCGTTTAGTAGCTAAAGGGTATCGTCAAAAAGAGGGTCAAGACTTCTTTGACACCTATTCACCTGTTACAAGAATTACATCAATTCGCACATTAGTAGCAATTGCATCCATTCATAATTTGGAAATACACCAAATGGATGTGAAAACTGCCTTCTTGTATGGTGAACTAGATGAAGAGATATATATGAATCAACCTGAAGGGTTTGTGGTTAAAGGTCAAGAAAACAAAGTCTGTAAGTTAGTTAGATCACTTTATGGACTAAAACAGGCTCCAAAGCAATGGCACGAGAAGTTTGACAACACATTACTCTCTAATGGATTTAGAATAAATGAATGTGATAAATGTGTTTATGTCAAACAATACAAGAATGCTTATGTCATCATATGCTTGTATGTGGATGATATGCTTATAATGGGTACTAATCTGGATGTGATCAATCAAACCAAGAAAATGCTACACTCCTCCTTTTCCATGAAAGACTTGGGAGTAGTAGATGTGATCCTTGGTGTAAGAGTTCAAAGAAGACCAGATGGATATACTCTTACTCAGTCCCATTATATTGAAAGTGTACTCAAGAAGTTTGGACACTATGATGACAAGCCGGTTGTCACCCCATTTGATGCTTCTAGTCATCTAAAGAAGAATAAAGGTGATACTGTAGCTCAGTTAGAATATACTCAAGTTCTCGGCAGCTTGATGTATATTATGAATTGTACTAGACCGGACTTGGCTTATAGTGTAAGTAGATTGAGTCGTTACTCCCACAATCCTGGGAAAGATCATTGGTATGCATTAGTAAGAGTGCTTAGATATTTAAAGCATACAATGAACTATGGACTGCATTACACGAAATATCCTCCTGTTCTTGAAGGGTATTGTGATGCAAATTGGATTTCCAATACTTCTGAGGCAAAATCCACAAGTGGATATGTGTTCACTCTTGGTGGAGCTGCTATCTCTTGGAAATCATCTAAGCAAACTGTGAATACTCGTTCTACAATGGAAGCAGAGTTTGTTGCTTTAGATAAAGCTGCTGAAGAAGCTGAATGGCTTAAAAGCTTCCTAGAAGGTATTCCTCTGTGGCCTCAACCTGTTACTGCCATTGGCATACATTGTGATAGTATGGCTGCTCTTACTAGAGCACAAAGTCAAATATACAATGGCAAGTCGAGACACATTAGGCGCAGACATATTACAATACGAGACTTGCTGAAGAATGGAATCATTTCCATTAGTTACATAAAGTCAAAGGAAAATATAGCTGATCCCTTGACAAAAGGCCTGAGTAGAGAGCAAGTTCTCTTCACATCGAGGGGAATGGGCTTAAAGCCAACACAATGAGTCACCACCTTGCGGAAACCTAACCTAGCAACATTGGAGATCCCATGGTCTAGGTTCAATAGGACAACTAGTTGGGGAAGACTCAAAGAAGCACTAACACAAAGGTATGCTCACTCCCATGATATTTGTTTTGTGTTTTTCCGTTGATGTTATAGGGATGAATGCTTTATTCTTAATAATGCTGATAGCTTCTACAGTGGAATAAGTACGGATTATTCCAGATTAGCATTACCTATGTGAGATGGATGTGAGGTCGCATCTTTGGGAGCTGATATGGCTAAAGCTCTCTAAAAGTCTCATGAAGAAAGGATCGTTCATGACCGAAATGAACACAACGGTAAGAAATGATCTATGCTTAGATATGATATGTGTGATACTTCTTGTTTTTTATTCTACTATAAAAAGTGGTTAGTTCAAGACTCTAGTTCACTACCCACAAAGTAGATCCAAGTAGTACTCACTATGAAAGGTTCAAGTTTTACAACACCTATTCAGATGCATGTCATATCTTACTTCCCTTATTTGAATATCAAAGTTCACTTATTTTCTATTCAAATGTGGGGTATTATTGGAGTTTGAATAGAAAATGTGGGGTATTGTTGGAACTTTGACTACAAAATTACAATGTGGGACTTATCCCACATTGGTGGAAGAGAAAACCTTCTCCCACCTTATATGTCTAGTCCTACTCATTTAACTAAATGGGTCAAGTAAGGGGTTAAGCATATTGGGCTTGGGTTGTGGTGTTGGATTAGCCTAATTGGATTGAAAATGGGCTAATATCAAGAGAATATTTAATGGTCAAAAGATGGGCCTTGGGCCTTGGGGCTCTTGGGGTCTTCCTGATTAATTAGATAATTTTTAATTACGAAATTAATTTTTATTTTTTTATTATTAAATTCGTAATTACTGAATGACAGGTTTTTAACAGTTATTTTCGGTTTTGACAGTTTCCAACTGTCATAACTAATACCTATAAATACCTGTTTCATTCATCTGAAAGGGGTTGAAAAACATCATCATTCACACCACAGAATTCTCTTTAAAAATTCGTTCTTCCAAAGATGAAGGGAACATAGGAATTTCGTCAGAATCAAGAGAAGTTCTTGATTGATTGTTGTATCCTCTAGACAGATCCCCACCAGGGAAATTTCTGTCTTAGGACACTGCAATTTGCAGGCCTCAATCTACATAATTTCGTTTTTGTGTTTCTGTTGTAAGCATAAACCATCAAGTATGTTTTCTGCAAACTGATTCTTGTATATTTCATACATATATTTCAATTTCGTTTGTTTTATTTCTGTTAATTTTGTTGATTGTATACTTCTGTATTAACAATCTAAGACAGAAATTAAAAAGTGGAAGAATGGATCAACAATCCATCATCAAAACACATGTGGAAAAGCCTGAGAAATTCAAAGGCTCAGATTTTCGAAGATGGCAACAGAAGATGTTGTTTTATCTAACAACTCTTCATGTTTCCAATGTTCTCACTGATGATTCTCCCTCTCCTCCTATTGGTACAACCACTGCAGAAGGAACAACACCACCCAGTGAAGCCCAAATGGCAGAACATCAAAGGGCTGTGGAAACTTGGAACACAAATGAATATAATTGCAGAAATTATATTCTAAATGCCCTGGATGATTCTCTCTATGATATCTACTCTACCATGACTACTGCAAGAGAGATATGGGAATCACTGGAAAAGAAATACAAAACAGAAGTGGCATGTTCCAAGAAATTCGTGATTGGAAAGTTCATGAATTTCAAGATGGTGGATACCAAATCTGTCCTCAAACAAGTGGAGGAAATTCAAGTCATTGCACATGATCTTGAAGTTGAAGGTATGGGTATAAACTCTAATTTTCTTGTTGGTTCAATCATTGAAAAACTTCCTCCTTCTTGGAAGAATTTCAAATTATATCTTAAGCTTTTAACTGATGACATGAGTTTTGAGCAACTTGTGTTGAGAATTCGTGTGGAAGAAGATAACAGATTGAATGAGAAGGCAGATGCAAATTCCTTGGAACCAAGTGCAAACTTTGTTGGAGAAGCAAGTACTTCAAGGACAAAGCACAACAACAAGAAAGGGAAGCAAGGCTCCAAAAACTCTTCCAAAGATGGCAAAAATCATGGCCCTAACAAGAAGAATTTCAAGAAGAATTCTGGTCCATGCTATGTTTGTGGCAAAATTGGACACAAGGCCAAAGATTGCAGATTCAGGAGGGGTCAAGGAGGAAACAATGGAGGAAATAATCGAGGGAACAATGGAGGAAACAATGGAAACAATGGTGGCAATTCTGGTGGAGGAAATTCTGGTCAAGCCAACATGGTTGAATCACCAAATCAATTTGTTGCTGTGATTCAAACCAACATGGTTAGCAATTGTGTGGATTGGTGGATTGATACTGGAGCCACAAGGCACATTTGCAACTCCCGAACCATGTTTTCTACATACCAGAAAGTCTCGGATTCTGAACCAATGTTTATGGGGAATGGCTCTACTGCAAAAGTTGAAGGAAAGGGAAAAGTGAAACTACAATTGACTTCTGAAAAAGAACTTGTTTTATGTGATGTCTTGCATGTTCCTGAAATTACTAAGAATTTGATTTCTGGTCCTATTCTTAGTAACAAAGGTTTCAAACTTGTATTTGAATCTGATAAATTTGTTCTCACCAAGGGTGGGATGTATGTTGGAAAGGGATACCTTAGTGAGGGTCTCTTCAAAGTCAGTGTATTACCTTTGTACTATGGTGTTGAAACACCAAACAATGATGTAACCAATATTAATGCTAATGCAATAATGGGCACTACTAGCCCCTCTTCTATGTATATGCATGATCCTTCAATTTTGTGGCATTCTCGTTTGGGACATGTTAATTTTCGTTCTATTCAAAGAATGGCAAAACTTAGCATGTTACCAAAATGTTCGTTAGATAAAAATATAAAATGTGAGGTTTGTGTAGAATCAAAATTTACACAACATCCTCATAAATCGGTTGAAAAATCTAATGAAATACTTGGCTTAATCCACTCTGATTTATGTGATTTTAGAGCAACACCTACAAGAGGAGGAAAGAATTATTATATATCCTTTATTGATGATTGCAGTAAGTATTGTTATATTTATTTGTTAAATACCAAAGATGAAGCCTTGAATTATTTTAAGAATTACAAGGCTGAAGTTGAAAATCAACTTGACAAAAAGATCAAAATTCTAAGGTCTGATCGAGGAGGAGAATATGAATCCAAAGACTTTGCTGAATTTTGTTCTTTAAACGGTATTATACATCAAACAACTGCTCCATATACTCCTCAACAAAATGGAGTGGCAGAAAGAAAGAATAGAACATTGAAAAACATGATTAATTCAATGTTAATTACTTCTGGAGCACCACATAATCTGTGGGGAGAAGCATGTCTTGCAGCAAATACAATACTTAATAGAATTCCTCATAAAAAGAGTGATAAATCACCATATCATCTATGGAAAGGGAGGTTACCCTCTTATAAAAGGATGAAAGTGTGGGGTTGCCTTGCTAAGGTTCAAGTACCTCTTCCTAAGAGGACTAAACTTGGACCAAAAACCATAGATTGCATCTATCTTGGCCCTGCCATGAATAGTGCAGCATACAGGTTTCTTGTGTATAAATCACATGTTGATGAGATCCATAACCAAACCATCATGGAATCAGCAGAGGCTGAATTCTTTGAAAATACTTTTCCTTTTAAGGATAAAGGAAAAGAGGTTACCTACTCTAGGAAAAGACCTCTAGATGATGGACTGAATGATACGATTCCAGACAAAAGTTTACAATCAAATGAAGAGAATTCTTCAAAGGTTCAAGAAGACAACTTAGAACCTAGAAGAAGCAAACGGGGCAAAATAGCCAAAGATTTTGGACCTGATTACATGACCTATGTAGTGAATAAGGAACCACAAACATATAAGGAAGCTATGGACTCCTCTGAAGCTCCTTACTGGAAAGAGGCAATCAAAAGTGAGATTGACTCCATTGTGCAAAATAACACTTGGAAATTGGTGGATTTGCCACATGGGCAAAAACCAATTGGGCACAAATGGATATTCAAGAAGAAGTTTAGACCTGATGGTACCATAGAGAAGTACAAAGCTCGTTTAGTAGCTAAAGGGTATCGTCAAAAAGAGGGTCAAGACTTCTTTGACACCTATTCACCTGTTACAAGAATTACATCAATTCGCACATTAGTAGCAATTGCATCCATTCATAATTTGGAAATACACCAAATGGATGTGAAAACTGCCTTCTTGTATGGTGAACTAGATGAAGAGATATATATGAATCAACCTGAAGGGTTTGTGGTTAAAGGTCAAGAAAACAAAGTCTGTAAGTTAGTTAGATCACTTTATGGACTAAAACAGGCTCCAAAGCAATGGCACGAGAAGTTTGACAACACATTACTCTCTAATGGATTTAGAATAAATGAATGTGATAAATGTGTTTATGTCAAACAATACAAGAATGCTTATGTCATCATATGCTTGTATGTGGATGATATGCTTATAATGGGTACTAATCTGGATGTGATCAATCAAACCAAGAAAATGCTACACTCCTCCTTTTCCATGAAAGACTTGGGAGTAGTAGATGTGATCCTTGGTGTAAGAGTTCAAAGAAGACCAGATGGATATACTCTTACTCAGTCCCATTATATTGAAAGTGTACTCAAGAAGTTTGGACACTATGATGACAAGCCGGTTGTCACCCCATTTGATGCTTCTAGTCATCTAAAGAAGAATAAAGGTGATACTGTAGCTCAGTTAGAATATACTCAAGTTCTCGGCAGCTTGATGTATATTATGAATTGTACTAGACCGGACTTGGCTTATAGTGTAAGTAGATTGAGTCGTTACTCCCACAATCCTGGGAAAGATCATTGGTATGCATTAGTAAGAGTGCTTAGATATTTAAAGCATACAATGAACTATGGACTGCATTACACGAAATATCCTCCTGTTCTTGAAGGGTATTGTGATGCAAATTGGATTTCCAATACTTCTGAGGCAAAATCCACAAGTGGATATGTGTTCACTCTTGGTGGAGCTGCTATCTCTTGGAAATCATCTAAGCAAACTGTGAATACTCGTTCTACAATGGAAGCAGAGTTTGTTGCTTTAGATAAAGCTGCTGAAGAAGCTGAATGGCTTAAAAGCTTCCTAGAAGGTATTCCTCTGTGGCCTCAACCTGTTACTGCCATTGGCATACATTGTGATAGTATGGCTGCTCTTACTAGAGCACAAAGTCAAATATACAATGGCAAGTCGAGACACATTAGGCGCAGACATATTACAATACGAGACTTGCTGAAGAATGGAATCATTTCCATTAGTTACATAAAGTCAAAGGAAAATATAGCTGATCCCTTGACAAAAGGCCTGAGTAGAGAGCAAGTTCTCTTCACATCGAGGGGAATGGGCTTAAAGCCAACACAATGAGTCACCACCTTGCGGAAACCTAACCTAGCAACATTGGAGATCCCATGGTCTAGGTTCAATAGGACAACTAGTTGGGGAAGACTCAAAGAAGCACTAACACAAAGGTATGCTCACTCCCATGATATTTGTTTTGTGTTTTTCCGTTGATGTTATAGGGATGAATGCTTTATTCTTAATAATGCTGATAGCTTCTACAGTGGAATAAGTACGGATTATTCCAGATTAGCATTACCTATGTGAGATGGATGTGAGGTCGCATCTTTGGGAGCTGATATGGCTAAAGCTCTCTAAAAGTCTCATGAAGAAAGGATCGTTCATGACCGAAATGAACACAACGGTAAGAAATGATCTATGCTTAGATATGATATGTGTGATACTTCTTGTTTTTTATTCTACTATAAAAAGTGGTTAGTTCAAGACTCTAGTTCACTACCCACAAAGTAGATCCAAGTAGTACTCACTATGAAAGGTTCAAGTTTTACAACACCTATTCAGATGCATGTCATATCTTACTTCCCTTATTTGAATATCAAAGTTCACTTATTTTCTATTCAAATGTGGGGTATTATTGGAGTTTGAATAGAAAATGTGGGGTATTGTTGGAACTTTGACTACAAAATTACAATGTGGGACTTATCCCACATTGGTGGAAGAGAAAACCTTCTCCCACCTTATATGTCTAGTCCTACTCATTTAACTAAATGGGTCAAGTAAGGGGTTAAGCATATTGGGCTTGGGTTGTGGTGTTGGATTAGCCTAATTGGATTGAAAATGGGCTAATATCAAGAGAATATTTAATGGTCAAAAGATGGGCCTTGGGCCTTGGGGCTCTTGGGGTCTTCCTGATTAATTAGATAATTTTTAATTACGAAATTAATTTTTATTTTTTTATTATTAAATTCGTAATTACTGAATGACAGGTTTTTAACAGTTATTTTCGGTTTTGACAGTTTCCAACTGTCATAACTAATACCTATAAATACCTGTTTCATTCATCTGAAAGGGGTTGAAAAACATCATCATTCACACCACAGAATTCTCTTTAAAAATTCGTTCTTCCAAAGATGAAGGGAACATAGGAATTTCGTCAGAATCAAGAGAAGTTCTTGATTGATTGTTGTATCCTCTAGACAGATCCCCACCAGGGAAATTTCTGTCTTAGGACACTGCAATTTGCAGGCCTCAATCTACATAATTTCGTTTTTGTGTTTCTGTTGTAAGCATAAACCATCAAGTATGTTTTCTGCAAACTGATTCTTGTATATTTCATACATATATTTCAATTTCGTTTGTTTTATTTCTGTTAATTTTGTTGATTGTATACTTCTGTATTAACAATCTAAGACAGAAATTAAAAAGTGGAAGAATGGATCAACAATCCATCATCAAAACACATGTGGAAAAGCCTGAGAAATTCAAAGGCTCAGATTTTCGAAGATGGCAACAGAAGATGTTGTTTTATCTAACAACTCTTCATGTTTCCAATGTTCTCACTGATGATTCTCCCTCTCCTCCTATTGGTACAACCACTGCAGAAGGAACAACACCACCCAGTGAAGCCCAAATGGCAGAACATCAAAGGGCTGTGGAAACTTGGAACACAAATGAATATAATTGCAGAAATTATATTCTAAATGCCCTGGATGATTCTCTCTATGATATCTACTCTACCATGACTACTGCAAGAGAGATATGGGAATCACTGGAAAAGAAATACAAAACAGAAGTGGCATGTTCCAAGAAATTCGTGATTGGAAAGTTCATGAATTTCAAGATGGTGGATACCAAATCTGTCCTCAAACAAGTGGAGGAAATTCAAGTCATTGCACATGATCTTGAAGTTGAAGGTATGGGTATAAACTCTAATTTTCTTGTTGGTTCAATCATTGAAAAACTTCCTCCTTCTTGGAAGAATTTCAAATTATATCTTAAGCACTTAACTGATGACATGAGTTTTGAGCAACTTGTGTTGAGAATTCGTGTGGAAGAAGATAACAGATTGAATGAGAAGGCAGATGCAAATTCCTTGGAACCAAGTGCAAACTTTGTTGGAGAAGCAAGTACTTCAAGGACAAAGCACAACAACAAGAAAGGGAAGCAAGGCTCCAAAAACTCTTCCAAAGATGGCAAAAATCATGGCCCTAACAAGAAGAATTTCAAGAAGAATTCTGGTCCATGCTATGTTTGTGGCAAAATTGGACACAAGGCCAAAGATTGCAGATTCAGGAGGGGTCAAGGAGGAAACAATGGAGGAAATAATCGAGGGAACAATGGAGGAAACAATGGAAACAATGGTGGCAATTCTGGTGGAGGAAATTCTGGTCAAGCCAACATGGTTGAATCACCAAATCAATTTGTTGCTGTGATTCAAACCAACATGGTTAGCAATTGTGTGGATTGGTGGATTGATACTGGAGCCACAAGGCACATTTGCAACTCCCGAACCATGTTTTCTACATACCAGAAAGTCTCGGATTCTGAACCAATGTTTATGGGGAATGGCTCTACTGCAAAAGTTGAAGGAAAGGGAAAAGTGAAACTACAATTGACTTCTGAAAAAGAACTTGTTTTATGTGATGTCTTGCATGTTCCTGAAATTACTAAGAATTTGATTTCTGGTCCTATTCTTAGTAACAAAGGTTTCAAACTTGTATTTGAATCTGATAAATTTGTTCTCACCAAGGGTGGGATGTATGTTGGAAAGGGATACCTTAGTGAGGGTCTCTTCAAAGTCAGTGTATTACCTTTGTACTATGGTGTTGAAACACCAAACAATGATGTAACCAATATTAATGCTAATGCAATAATGGGCACTACTAGCCCCTCTTCTATGTATATGCATGATCCTTCAATTTTGTGGCATTCTCATTTGGGACATGTTAATTTTCGTTCTATTCAAAGAATGGCAAAACTTAGCATGTTACCAAAATGTTCGTTAGATAAAAATATAAAATGTGAGGTTTGTGTAGAATCAAAATTTACACAACATCCTCATAAATCGGTTGAAAAATCTAATGAAATACTTGGCTTAATCCACTCTGATTTATGTGATTTTAGAGCAACACCTACAAGAGGAGGAAAGAATTATTATATATCCTTTATTGATGATTGCAGTAAGTATTGTTATATTTATTTGTTAAATACCAAAGATGAAGCCTTGAATTATTTTAAGAATTACAAGGCTGAAGTTGAAAATCAACTTGACAAAAAGATCAAAATTCTAAGGTCTGATCGAGGAGGAGAATATGAATCCAAAGACTTTGCTGAATTTTGTTCTTTAAACGGTATTATACATCAAACAACTGCTCCATATACTCCTCAACAAAATGGAGTGGCAGAAAGAAAGAATAGAACATTGAAAAACATGATTAATTCAATGTTAATTACTTCTGGAGCACCACATAATCTGTGGGGAGAAGCATGTCTTGCAGCAAATACAATACTTAATAGAATTCCTCATAAAAAGAGTGATAAATCACCATATCATCTATGGAAAGGGAGGTTACCCTCTTATAAAAGGATGAAAGTGTGGGGTTGCCTTGCTAAGGTTCAAGTACCTCTTCCTAAGAGGACTAAACTTGGACCAAAAACCATAGATTGCATCTATCTTGGCCCTGCCATGAATAGTGCAGCATACAGGTTTCTTGTGTATAAATCACATGTTGATGAGATCCATAACCAAACCATCATGGAATCAGCAGAGGCTGAATTCTTTGAAAATACTTTTCCTTTTAAGGATAAAGGAAAAGAGGTTACCTACTCTAGGAAAAGACCTCTAGATGATGGACTGAATGATACGATTCCAGACAAAAGTTTACAATCAAATGAAGAGAATTCTTCAAAGGTTCAAGAAGACAACTTAGAACCTAGAAGAAGCAAACGGGGCAAAATAGCCAAAGATTTTGGACCTGATTACATGACCTATGTAGTGAATAAGGAACCACAAACATATAAGGAAGCTATGGACTCCTCTGAAGCTCCTTACTGGAAAGAGGCAATCAAAAGTGAGATTGACTCCATTGTGCAAAATAACACTTGGAAATTGGTGGATTTGCCACATGGGCAAAAACCAATTGGGCACAAATGGATATTCAAGAAGAAGTTTAGACCTGATGGTACCATAGAGAAGTACAAAGCTCGTTTAGTAGCTAAAGGGTATCGTCAAAAAGAGGGTCAAGACTTCTTTGACACCTATTCACCTGTTACAAGAATTACATCAATTCGCACATTAGTAGCAATTGCATCCATTCATAATTTGGAAATACACCAAATGGATGTGAAAACTGCCTTCTTGTATGGTGAACTAGATGAAGAGATATATATGAATCAACCTGAAGGGTTTGTGGTTAAAGGTCAAGAAAACAAAGTCTGTAAGTTAGTTAGATCACTTTATGGACTAAAACAGGCTCCAAAGCAATGGCACGAGAAGTTTGACAACACATTACTCTCTAATGGATTTAGAATAAATGAATGTGATAAATGTGTTTATGTCAAACAATACAAGAATGCTTATGTCATCATATGCTTGTATGTGGATGATATGCTTATAATGGGTACTAATCTGGATGTGATCAATCAAACCAAGAAAATGCTACACTCCTCCTTTTCCATGAAAGACTTGGGAGTAGTAGATGTGATCCTTGGTGTAAGAGTTCAAAGAAGACCAGATGGATATACTCTTACTCAGTCCCATTATATTGAAAGTGTACTCAAGAAGTTTGGACACTATGATGACAAGCCGGTTGTCACCCCATTTGATGCTTCTAGTCATCTAAAGAAGAATAAAGGTGATACTGTAGCTCAGTTAGAATATACTCAAGTTCTCGGCAGCTTGATGTATATTATGAATTGTACTAGACCGGACTTGGCTTATAGTGTAAGTAGATTGAGTCGTTACTCCCACAATCCTGGGAAAGATCATTGGTATGCATTAGTAAGAGTGCTTAGATATTTAAAGCATACAATGAACTATGGACTGCATTACACGAAATATCCTCCTGTTCTTGAAGGGTATTGTGATGCAAATTGGATTTCCAATACTTCTGAGGCAAAATCCACAAGTGGATATGTGTTCACTCTTGGTGGAGCTGCTATCTCTTGGAAATCATCTAAGCAAACTGTGAATACTCGTTCTACAATGGAAGCAGAGTTTGTTGCTTTAGATAAAGCTGCTGAAGAAGCTGAATGGCTTAAAAGCTTCCTAGAAGGTATTCCTCTGTGGCCTCAACCTGTTACTGCCATTGGCATACATTGTGATAGTATGGCTGCTCTTACTAGAGCACAAAGTCAAATATACAATGGCAAGTCGAGACACATTAGGCGCAGACATATTACAATACGAGACTTGCTGAAGAATGGAATCATTTCCATTAGTTACATAAAGTCAAAGGAAAATATAGCTGATCCCTTGACAAAAGGCCTGAGTAGAGAGCAAGTTCTCTTCACATCGAGGGGAATGGGCTTAAAGCCAACACAATGAGTCACCACCTTGCGGAAACCTAACCTAGCAACATTGGAGATCCCATGGTCTAGGTTCAATAGGACAACTAGTTGGGGAAGACTCAAAGAAGCACTAACACAAAGGTATGCTCACTCCCATGATATTTGTTTTGTGTTTTTCCGTTGATGTTATAGGGATGAATGCTTTATTCTTAATAATGCTGATAGCTTCTACAGTGGAATAAGTACGGATTATTCCAGATTAGCATTACCTATGTGAGATGGATGTGAGGTCGCATCTTTGGGAGCTGATATGGCTAAAGCTCTCTAAAAGTCTCATGAAGAAAGGATCGTTCATGACCGAAATGAACACAACGGTAAGAAATGATCTATGCTTAGATATGATATGTGTGATACTTCTTGTTTTTTATTCTACTATAAAAAGTGGTTAGTTCAAGACTCTAGTTCACTACCCACAAAGTAGATCCAAGTAGTACTCACTATGAAAGGTTCAAGTTTTACAACACCTATTCAGATGCATGTCATATCTTACTTCCCTTATTTGAATATCAAAGTTCACTTATTTTCTATTCAAATGTGGGGTATTATTGGAGTTTGAATAGAAAATGTGGGGTATTGTTGGAACTTTGACTACAAAATTACAATGTGGGACTTATCCCACATTGGTGGAAGAGAAAACCTTCTCCCACCTTATATGTCTAGTCCTACTCATTTAACTAAATGGGTCAAGTAAGGGGTTAAGCATATTGGGCTTGGGTTGTGGTGTTGGATTAGCCTAATTGGATTGAAAATGGGCTAATATCAAGAGAATATTTAATGGTCAAAAGATGGGCCTTGGGCCTTGGGGCTCTTGGGGTCTTCCTGATTAATTAGATAATTTTTAATTACGAAATTAATTTTTATTTTTTTATTATTAAATTCGTAATTACTGAATGACAGGTTTTTAACAGTTATTTTCGGTTTTGACAGTTTCCAACTGTCATAACTAATACCTATAAATACCTGTTTCATTCATCTGAAAGGGGTTGAAAAACATCATCATTCACACCACAGAATTCTCTTTAAAAATTCGTTCTTCCAAAGATGAAGGGAACATAGGAATTTCGTCAGAATCAAGAGAAGTTCTTGATTGATTGTTGTATCCTCTAGACAGATCCCCACCAGGGAAATTTCTGTCTTAGGACACTGCAATTTGCAGGCCTCAATCTACATAATTTCGTTTTTGTGTTTCTGTTGTAAGCATAAACCATCAAGTATGTTTTCTGCAAACTGATTCTTGTATATTTCATACATATATTTCAATTTCGTTTGTTTTATTTCTGTTAATTTTGTTGATTGTATACTTCTGTATTAACAATCTAAGACAGAAATTAAAAAGTGGAAGAATGGATCAACAATCCATCATCAAAACACATGTGGAAAAGCCTGAGAAATTCAAAGGCTCAGATTTTCGAAGATGGCAACAGAAGATGTTGTTTTATCTAACAACTCTTCATGTTTCCAATGTTCTCACTGATGATTCTCCCTCTCCTCCTATTGGTACAACCACTGCAGAAGGAACAACACCACCCAGTGAAGCCCAAATGGCAGAACATCAAAGGGCTGTGGAAACTTGGAACACAAATGAATATAATTGCAGAAATTATATTCTAAATGCCCTGGATGATTCTCTCTATGATATCTACTCTACCATGACTACTGCAAGAGAGATATGGGAATCACTGGAAAAGAAATACAAAACAGAAGTGGCATGTTCCAAGAAATTCGTGATTGGAAAGTTCATGAATTTCAAGATGGTGGATACCAAATCTGTCCTCAAACAAGTGGAGGAAATTCAAGTCATTGCACATGATCTTGAAGTTGAAGGTATGGGTATAAACTCTAATTTTCTTGTTGGTTCAATCATTGAAAAACTTCCTCCTTCTTGGAAGAATTTCAAATTATATCTTAAGCACTTAACTGATGACATGAGTTTTGAGCAACTTGTGTTGAGAATTCGTGTGGAAGAAGATAACAGATTGAATGAGAAGGCAGATGCAAATTCCTTGGAACCAAGTGCAAACTTTGTTGGAGAAGCAAGTACTTCAAGGACAAAGCACAACAACAAGAAAGGGAAGCAAGGCTCCAAAAACTCTTCCAAAGATGGCAAAAATCATGGCCCTAACAAGAAGAATTTCAAGAAGAATTCTGGTCCATGCTATGTTTGTGGCAAAATTGGACACAAGGCCAAAGATTGCAGATTCAGGAGGGGTCAAGGAGGAAACAATGGAGGAAATAATCGAGGGAACAATGGAGGAAACAATGGAAACAATGGTGGCAATTCTGGTGGAGGAAATTCTGGTCAAGCCAACATGGTTGAATCACCAAATCAATTTGTTGCTGTGATTCAAACCAACATGGTTAGCAATTGTGTGGATTGGTGGATTGATACTGGAGCCACAAGGCACATTTGCAACTCCCGAACCATGTTTTCTACATACCAGAAAGTCTCGGATTCTGAACCAATGTTTATGGGGAATGGCTCTACTGCAAAAGTTGAAGGAAAGGGAAAAGTGAAACTACAATTGACTTCTGAAAAAGAACTTGTTTTATGTGATGTCTTGCATGTTCCTGAAATTACTAAGAATTTGATTTCTGGTCCTATTCTTAGTAACAAAGGTTTCAAACTTGTATTTGAATCTGATAAATTTGTTCTCACCAAGGGTGGGATGTATGTTGGAAAGGGATACCTTAGTGAGGGTCTCTTCAAAGTCAGTGTATTACCTTTGTACTATGGTGTTGAAACACCAAACAATGATGTAACCAATATTAATGCTAATGCAATAATGGGCACTACTAGCCCCTCTTCTATGTATATGCATGATCCTTCAATTTTGTGGCATTCTCGTTTGGGACATGTTAATTTTCGTTCTATTCAAAGAATGGCAAAACTTAGCATGTTACCAAAATGTTCGTTAGATAAAAATATAAAATGTGAGGTTTGTGTAGAATCAAAATTTACACAACATCCTCATAAATCGGTTGAAAAATCTAATGAAATACTTGGCTTAATCCACTCTGATTTATGTGATTTTAGAGCAACACCTACAAGAGGAGGAAAGAATTATTATATATCCTTTATTGATGATTGCAGTAAGTATTGTTATAT
The DNA here is from genome assembly GCF_002870075.4 of Lactuca sativa. Classification (NCBI taxonomy): domain Eukaryota; kingdom Viridiplantae; phylum Streptophyta; class Magnoliopsida; order Asterales; family Asteraceae; genus Lactuca; species Lactuca sativa. The sequence continues at coordinate 399 of NW_026440213.1, read as the reverse complement.
TTATTTGTTAAATACCAAAGATGAAGCCTTGAATTATTTTAAGAATTACAAGGCTGAAGTTGAAAATCAACTTGACAAAAAGATCAAAATTCTAAGGTCTGATCGAGGAGGAGAATATGAATCCAAAGACTTTGCTGAATTTTGTTCTTTAAACGGTATTATACATCAAACAACTGCTCCATATACTCCTCAACAAAATGGAGTGGCAGAAAGAAAGAATAGAACATTGAAAAACATGATTAATTCAATGTTAATTACTTCTGGAGCACCACATAATCTGTGGGGAGAAGCATGTCTTGCAGCAAATACAATACTTAATAGAATTCCTCATAAAAAGAGTGATAAATCACCATATCATCTATGGAAAGGGAGGTTACCCTCTTATAAAAGGATGAAAGT
>NW_026440212.1:47500-57500 GCF_002870075.4 Lactuca sativa | reverse complement strand
ATATAATACTCTTTCCCTAGAACCACAGTTTGTATTCTATTTCCATAGAAATTGAATACATAGAAATTTCATATTAATTTAATTCCAACCTGAACCCAAGTCTCGCAGCTGTTGAATGCACTTTTATTCTTTCTCTTTCCTCCCTTATTCTAAAATTTTTTAAAGGGAAAAAAGAGAAAAGAAGGGGGGGCTGGTATTTAATTGTATCTCTAATCTTCTTTATTCCTTCCCACGTCAATAACTAGAATGAAAAAAAGGGGAACGTCAACGCATCCGGGAAAAAACGATTAATCTCTATCAATAAACCTGCCAAAGAACCGAACCATAGAGTACTTAATACCGGTGCTACGGAAAGATATGTTTTTAGATCTCGCATTGAAAAACCTCCTTCATTTTATTGTAATACATAAACATATTGAAATGTACAATCATCCAGTAAATAAGATTGACTTTTTGTTAAATACAGAAAAAAACGTCCTTTCTTCCCCAATATTCCCCCAACTCATTTATTTTTCCTAGGGGTTCCATTCCATTTTTCATATAGATAGAAGTATTTTACTATTATTATATGTTAAATGAGAACAAAAAGACGAAATGGACATAAAAATTCTAGATTTTAATAGAGGAGATAACGATGTGGAAAACAAGACAAGAATTCTCTACAATGACACTGTAGACCAATGGAAGGGATGTAGCGCAGCTTGGTAGCGCGTTTGTTTTGGGTACAAAATGTCACGGGTTCAAATCCTGTCATCCCTACCTATTACTGCTCCTTTGAGCAGTAACGAGGGATTTTTTGAGATCAATTCACATTGGACATATCATATAGAATCTTTCATTGTTATGATACTATTATAGTGTATGCATACAAGATGTATTGGGGCCAATCCTTTTATTTACAGTCTTATCTTTTATGATAAGAAAGCGCTCTTAGTTCAGTTCGGTAGAACGTGGGTCTCCAAAACCCGATGTCGTAGGTTCAAATCCTACAGAGCGTGATTCGGATCTTCTTCGATCGAATTCGGTTGAAGCACTAACTGGAACGGCAATCTGAATTTGACCTCCTGGATATTAAAGAAAGGAGGAGGTCAATCAAAAAAAGAGATGTTAATTAATCTAATCAAAGATCCAACTGATCGCCACGCCTGTATTGTAAATATGCAGTTACAAATAATCCAGCCAAAGTAATAGGAATTAGACCTAACACGATTCCAAATAGGAAAACTTCAATCATTTCAATTTGTTTGAAAGGAGAAAAAAGAGGTAATATCTATACCTAAATATTAATCTGAATTACCATGAATCTCAATGACCAAGAATTGGCAATGGACACGGTAAGTAACTATAAATACACAGAAGTTCGCGGAAAGATTTCCTTTTATGAATTGTGCAATGAATTTCAAATCAGTCGTATCTTGCTCAGACCAATAAATAGAGCTGAGGTTATAGTTAAAGCCGTCAGTAGAAAACCGAAATAACTAGTTATGGTAAGCATGAAGGAGCTAAATGAAATATGTTCTTTTTATACATATGTTTATAAAAAAGCACTTACCTGAGTTTCCTTTTTTGCAAAATAGGAGATAAAAAAAAATACCAATTGAAAGGTTTTGATTGATCTATCATTATAGACAGCACTAACAAGGAGAAAGTCACAACTGTATAAAAAAAAATGGATTAATCATCTGTAACATCTACCCATACCGCCAATCAGCGAATTCATTCTTGGATAATTTTTCAACTCAACTTAGAAACGAATAATAAGAACTGGGTCATTTAATTTCGTTTTAAAATGAAAGTCTTTTCGAATCATTATGGAATGAAATTATTAAATTATTCCTCTTTTTATCATTTCTTTTTTTTTTTTTTTTTGTATCGAATAAATTTTATATTTTAGAGCGAACAGTAATCTTATACTTTGATTTTAACTAATTAGATTCCGTAATAGGTTCACTTATATAATATCTTGAATGAATGAGAACAAAAAGTTATCACATGATCACTCGAAAAAAAAATAGGTGTTTTGGTTCAACTATATTCTAAGACTAGTCATTTCTATTCTATTTTGCTTTAGAAGTTCTATTTTGTATCTTTCCAAAAATCTGCATTTTTGTAGTTAGGTCAAGAAAGAACCTTCCGATTTTGATCTAATACAACAATGCATGCACTATTAGTGATTCCAATTATTTCATTCTTTGTTCTTTTTCGTTTATCGAATAAAATTTGCTATTCTTACTTGTTACTGGACGATTAACCAATTCCTTAAAAGAAAAAAAAAAAAGATTCCAACAAAAACCGCTTCTACAACTATGAATAACAAAGATTTATAGATCTCACATCTACTTACAATTGTGGGAATATTCTAATCAATTTCATGAATTATTAGAAACTACCTTATCAGATTCATATTTTACCTGATCCTCAGTTTCTAGCCCTAAACTCATAATGGTGAGAAATAGATTATTTTCAATTCAATAATTTTCTATTGAATGGGACATTATTTTACATCGATAAACAACAAGTAACGGAAGAAAGAAATTATTTAGCACCTCCTTCCAATACTCATTGAAAGTGCGTTGCTGTGTCAGAAGAAGGATAGCTATACTGATTCGGTATACTCTAAAGACGCCCTCGGTACAATATTGACGATCTCACAAAGATTTTTTTCAGTGAATTTCCATTTACTGATCCAATCTTTTACGGAATCGATCCCCTTTTGACTGTACAAGAATATGTGGAGCTCAGCATGTCTGGAAGCACAGGAGAACGTTCTTTTGCTGATATTATTACCAGTATTCGCTACTGGGTCATTCATAGCATTACTATACCTTCCCTATTCATTGCGGGTTGGTTATTCGTCAGCACTGGTTTAGCTTACGATGTGTTTGGAAGCCCTCGGCCAAACGAGTATTTCACAGAAAACCGACAAGGAATTCCATTAATCACCGGCCGTTTTGATTCTTTGGAACAACTCGATGAATTTAGTAGATCTTTTTAGGAGGCTTCAATGACCATAGATCGAACCTATCCAATTTTTACAGTGCGATGGTTGACTGTTCACGGCCTAGCTGTACCTACCGTTTCTTTTTTGGGGTCAATATCAGCAATGCAGTTCATACAACGATAAACCTAATCCGAATTATAGAGCTACGACACAATCAAACCCAAACGAACAAAATGTTGAATTGAATCGTACCAGCCTCTACTGGGGGTTATTACTCATTTTTGTACTTGCTGTTTTATTTTCCAATTATTTCTTCAATTAAGAAAAGGAGAGAGAACTAAAATAATAGACTAATCGTTCTAGGTATTCTTTCTCTTACCCCATTCGGAAGGATCTCATCTCATAATTATCCATGACTGTTTATGTCTCTAGCATGACCACTTGATGAAATGTGGAGGGAAGTGGGGTAAATGGCCGATACTACTGGAAGAATTCCTCTTTGGATAATAGGTACTGTAGCTGGTATTCTTGTGATCGGTTTAGTAGGTGTTTTCTTTTATGGTTCATATTCCGGATTGGGTTCATCCCTGTAGTAATCGGATGAATTGAGTTGTAGACATGAAAGCGTAAGAACTCAACGGATTCCCTTCTTTGTTTGTCTGATTTGAGGGAGAAGGTCCCGTTGAGTTCTTAATAATTAGAATATTTTTTTTTATAAGTTCATTGAAGAAGTTCTATTTACTCAACAGATTTTCCCCTCCTCTTTTGTTTGTCCACCACTTTTTATTTATAGTATACGTAATTATTATAAGATAAGAATAAATAAAATACGTAATAACTATAAAAAAACGTTCTGATACGTCTGTAAAAAATAGAAACTAACACTAGGAATGTTTGACGAACAGTATCAAGAATCATTATTATTTCGACACAAGAAAAGGATTTTTCACACCCCTTTCTTGTGTCGAAGACTAGGAAGACGAATAACCCCTCCCAGAAATATTTGTTCCCTTCAATTATCCGTTCTATTTTGCGTTTACTTTTGTATAGGATCTAGCCGAAGTCCATTGTATTAGACTCAAATGCATTTTATGACATTTTAATCTGCCAATAGCAACATAATAACATCACCCCAAATTTTTATAAAAAAAACAAAAACAAAGAAAGAAGGGGTCAAGTCAAATAGTCTTCTTCACAATCTACATACTGTGGCTAGGAATGTGGTACAAGGAATTCCCGGCATCTCGTAGAAAAAGAGTATAAACAAACAAAAGGCTTTTTAGAATTTTATTTTTTATCATAGATAATCATAATTACTAAAAAAAATTTGGTTCTTTTTACAAACTTGAGGTCGATAAATCCGCGAGTCTAGAAATTCATTTCGGACAATTGAACCTTCTCGAACTGTTTCTTTTTAAGAACCAAAAATATTTGTGCCAAAATAACAGATGCTAAGAAGAACAAAAGGCCTTGTACACGTAATGGATCTTGAAGTACTATTTCTGCATCTCCCTGACCAAATCCGCCCACATTAGGATTACTTGTCAACGGTTGCTCAAATTTGATAGATTCGCCTTCTGAAACAAGAAGTTCTGGCCCCGGCGGGATAATATCAACCACTTGACGTCCATCCGATGCATCCGCTATGGTTATTTCGTATCCCCCCTTTTCTTTTCGTAGGATTTTGCTTACTATACCGGATGCTGTAGCATTATAAACTGTATTGTTACTCTTGCTCCCGTCAGGATAAATCTGGCCCCTTCCCCTGTTTCCGCCTACGTATATAGGATATTTTAAGAAGTGAATGTCTTTCTTAGTAGCGGGGTCCGGGGAAAGAATAGGAAACGTGATTTCACTATATTTCTGACCAGGAACAGGGCCTATGACAAGAATATTTTTTTGATTTGGGCGATAGCTCTGAAAAGACAGATTGCCCATCTTTTCTTTTATCTCGGGGGAAATACGATCGGGAGGGGCTAATTCAAAACCCTCTGGTAAAATAAGAACAGCCCCCACATTTAAAGCCCCTTTTTTACCATTAGCAAGAACTTGTTTCAGTTGCATATCATAAGGAATTCGAACAACTGCTTCAAATACAGTATCGGGAAGTACCGTTTGCGGAACCTCAATATCCACTGGTTTATTAGCTAAATGGCAATTGGCGCATACAATACGTCCAGTCGCTTCTCGTGGATTTTCATAGCCCTTCTGCGCAAAAATGGGATATGCATTTGAAATGGATGCACGAGTTATGATATATATCATGAGCGATACGGAAATAGATCGAGTAATCTGTTCCTTTATCCAAGAAAAATTATTTCTAGTTTGCATGGTCCAACCATTGATCCCGAAAATTTATACAATAAATTGGGGTAGGTCACTAATGGAGTTTCCTATCCACGATTCTGTTATTTACTGGAATAATTTGACTGGATTAATATATAGGATGAATCTCCGGGATGGGTAGAAAGATAAAGAGTGAGTACGATTTTCAATGCTTTGCTTATGTACAACTGCAAAGTAAGAAACATTCTAATTGGATTAGGTAGATAATTTTTCAGTCATTCATTGAATGATAAATCACTACAAGTGACGGAGATACGCGATTTAAATAACGGAAAATCCAATATTTGAAAATTGTATCTAGAATGACTGGAAAAGTGGAAACAAGGCCAGATATAATTTGCTCATTATGAACAAATCCAAAATCCTTGTAGACAAAGCCAATCATCAGTTCCCAACCATGGGGCGAATGAAATCCGATACATAAATCAGTTAATAAAAGAAGAGAAAAAGCTTTTATTGTGTCACTTAAGTTATATAGGAATTCCTGAACCCAAGAGTTAAGAATAACAAGTTCTTTATTACCCAAAAGAGAATAACCACTTAGAATAATGAAACAGATTATATTTGTCGAGAAGTGCAAAATCGTATGAATACGACCCTCGTTGTGTATCTTGATTAATTGGATTGTTTCTTTGTGAATTCCTATACGAAGGTTTTGTAGATGTGTCTCCGAGTATTCCTTAATCATTTCCTCTAAGAAGAGGAGTTCCTCTAATTCTATGAATTTTTCTAGAATACTCTTTTCTTCAATATCATTCAAAAAAGGTTCGGATTGCCTAGTATTCCACCAATTAGTAACCCAGGATTCCATACTTTTTTGAAATGAGAGAGAAATCCACCAGGGCAAAAATATTATAGATGCAAGATATAAAAGAGGAGTGAATGCTTTCTTTTTTTCCATTTTTTCATCTCTGAATTGTTAATGAACCTATCTCATTCGTCGACTCTATGTAATCTAATATTTCTCTCCCGCATCAGTTCTATTACAAGTTATCGAACCTATGAATTTAGAAAAAAATACAGAAATAGACGAAAAATTGGAATGGATAAATAATCAAAAAATAATGTTTACCTATATCTCAATTGGTCAAATTCGAAGCACATATCTCCTTTCGATGAATGCCCAGAAAAATTGAAATAATGAATAATATTATTCAGATTTTGAGACGAAAGAACTCCTTTTCTATCATTATATAAAAATCTCTAATATTTCGAAAAAATTGAACTTACTATGAGTAGTCAGGGATAGAATAATTGAGGGAAATTTCTGAAGAATATTGTGAAAAATGAGTGGCAAAAAACGACATAAATTTGCTAATTATCATTATAAGAGATTCAATTTTTTGGTCATTAAGGAGCACAAAAAGTATAAAAATAAGCTTCGAAAAAATTACAAGATATGATCTCTAAAGTCTCAATTCCAACAAGTTAAAAAGGGTGGAATTTCCTTATTTCTAAATGGTTGATTATGAGATATTTCGATTTGTTTCTTATTTTTTTATTGAATTGAGTTATGTATATTTCGATACATCTAAATCGATACATCTAAAAGATCCCCAAAATAGTTTTTTTTATACTTGTTCCATATATGTCTGCTTTGACTCGAATGAATGTTCTGAAGAAACCTCAATTAAGTTATGTTATGGAAAAAGAGCATTCTTGCGTTTTTGCCCTCCTGCTGAGAAAGCATTCCGGCTCATTTCTTAAAATACTTCAATTGGTACACGCAAGAAATAGGCCAATTCAGCAGCTTTTTGTTCCATTTCCCGTGGAGTAAAATTCTCATCAGTACGAGTCAATGGAATGGCTCCCTGGCCTCTGATATCCATATAAAGGACACGACGAGCATAAATACCTTCTTTCACTTCTATTCTGACAGACTGAATATCTTTTATAAGAAATTGGAGGAAGACCCGACGATTTTTTCCAGGAAATCCCCAACGAAAGATACACACTATTCCGTCTTTTCTATCAAATCGATCATAACCACTACCTACATTCCACGAAATTGTGCACCATAAATAGGAGCTAATAAAAAGACCCGCGATTCCGTAGAAAGACATCACAATTCCTTGTGGAAAAAAAACTATTTCCTGAGACGGAAATAAAGATATCAAATTTCTACCAAGATAACTCGAGGTTCCAACCAACAAGAATCCTAATGAACCTAAAAAAAGGATAACAGCCCAGCAGAAATTACTTGTTTTTCGAGCCCCCGTTATAGGTTCTATCCATATATGTTCTGATCGACAACTCATACTTGATCCAGTTGATTTTTTTGGAATTGAGAGAATACCCCAAATGAATTTGACTTTAGTCCTTTTTTTTTCCGAAGTAACTCGCATCAACTAGCACTAGTTTGATGTGATCCTTTAGGAGTAATTCATTAAATTCGTTAGATCTAAACTAATAACATACCCTTCGTACGATCTCACTAAAGATAGCCAAATAGATAGACCAACTTTACAGTTCAGCTATCCGTCAATTCGGGTCTATTTGAAAATAGCTAGAATCCATTGATCCCTATAGCATTTTCTGGAGACATAAGAGTTTTTCGGCGGAAGCCGCTTATACCATATTTTGCTAAATAGATATCTGTGTTATGATACAAGCGTCAGTTTTGAAAAAAAAAATAGATGAGATTTTGTGCCATCGGCTCTAAACAATCTTGTTTTTTTGAACATGAAGAAATAAAGAAGCCATTGCGATTGCCGGAAATACTAGGCCTACTAAAGGCACCAAAACAGAGGGAAAGTTAAGAGTTGTCATAGAATGGCTACCTCGATTTACTATTTGTACCTGTTATTATTATTTATATTTTATATTTATAATATAAAGATATCTTATTATATATAAAGATATCTTATTATAATTTGATAATTCTAAATTGGAATTATTATTATTACTTAATAGCTATTAAGTATAAATATAAGTATCTATCTAAGTGAGTATATAATGTAGTTTTTGATCTTTCTACATGAAAGATTTGAAAGGATATGGATGAGATATTATTTTCTTCATTTTTTGCTCTTGTCTTCGAATTTCATTTACTAAGCAAAAAGTTTCTTAAAAATTAATTAGATTCTATTTATATTGAATATATTGAAGGGTTTGTTAGAATCCCATCCATCAGGGATTCTTAGTCAAAATAGGATTATCGTAAGATATAAAAAAAAGAAAAAATTCTATATTTTATAGATTTTCATTATATATGACGAGAAGAGTATATTTTTTTGATTTGCCTAATTTCACGAAAATAAGAATTTCATCTTTTATCTTGTTAATAGAGGCTTCTTGATCAATAATCAGGAATATAGAAAAAGGGGCGGATTTTCTGTGACTTTTTATTCTTTATATAATTAGATCTTATGCCAACAAAGAAAACCCCATTCGTCTAATTTTAACTTGGATTCCGATAAACTAATTACTTGTTTGCTCAAAATAATTGAACTTAATGTTCTAATTTTGATTCAAAGGAAAGAAAGTGTGTAGTTGAAATAACTCACTCAGAACGCTTTTTAAAGGATTACGTGGTACGATTAGATCGAATAAGCCTTTCTGGAATAAATACTCGGCCGCTTGTGAACCCTCGGGTACTGTTTTATTCAATGTTTGTTCAATTACTCTTTTACCCGCAAAGGCAATGTAGGCATTGGGTTCGGCAATAATGATATCCCCCAACATACCAAAACTAGCTGTCACCCCACCGGTAGTAGGAGATGTAAGAATTGGTACATAGAATAACTTTTTATTTGATTGATAATCATATAAAGCAGAAGATATTTTAGCCATTTGCATCAAGCTCACACTTCCTTCTTGCATGCGTGCCCCTCCGGAAGCACACACTATAATAAGAGGTAGAAATTCTTTAGTAGCGTATTCAATCAAACGGGTAATTTTCTCCCCGACTACGGATCCCATACTACCTCCCATAAACTGAAAATCCATAACCCCAATTGCTACGGTAATACCGTTTAGTTGCCCTCTGCCTGTTTGAACAGCCTCGGTTAATCCTGTATTTCTTTGATAAGAATCGATACGATTTTTATAAGGCTCCTCCTCCGAATGAAATTCAATGGGATCCAGAGAGACCATGTCTTCATCCATAGGCTCCCAAGTGCCCGGATCGATCAAAAGTTCGATTCTATCTGAACTACTCATTTTCAAATGATATCCACATTGTTCACAAAGATGCATCTTTGATTTAAAAAATTTCTTATAATTTAATCCATAACAATTTTCGCATTGAACCCACAAATGCCGGTATTGTTGAGTTACACCCATATGAGTAGAACTTTCTGGTATAGTTTGATCACTCGTTGTGATATCCTCGTTTTGACTACTATTTTCACTTTGACTAGAAATGGAACTAGAAATGTAATCGTTACTGGAATTCTCGTTACTGGAATTCTCGTTACTGGAATTCTCGTTACTGGAATTCTCGTTACTGGAATTATTGTTACTGGAATTGTCATTACCACTTACAATGTAATTATCAATACAGATTTGGTACTGAAGATAACTGTCAATGCAACTATTAATGTGATTATTCCAAGTATACTGAGTATCATCCATGTAACGATCGTGGTCGGGATTCTTACTCTTAGATCCATTATTCAGATCACTAGAATTCCGATAAAAAGAACTTTCTAGTTCACTACAAAAAGGATGATCATTGGCAATCTCAAAAATATGATTTTCAATATCAAAATA
>NW_026440212.1:35000-37500 GCF_002870075.4 Lactuca sativa | reverse complement strand
ACAACAATTCTTCTCTAGTATGTATACAGGTTTATCCTTCATCTTTTCTGAAGTTTCGATAGAAGGATTCCTCTACTAACGTAAGACAATCAACTCCATTCGTTAGAACAGCTTCCATCGAGTCTCTGCACCTATCCTTTTTGATTTTCGCTTTCTGAACCGTTGTTTGTTTTCGGAAAACGTGATTTGGCTCAGGATTGCCCATTTTTATTAATTCCAGGGTTTCTCTGAATTTGAAAGTTATCACTTAGTAAGTTTCCATACCAAGGCTCAATCCAATTAAGTCCGTAGCGTCTACCGATTTCGCCATATCCCCCTTTTTGAGATGAAAATCTCATTGTGATCTCGTTCCCCTTTTTCTTTCATTTATACCGGAACCGTTGAATTCATTAGATAGATGCCGATTACTGTCTCGAAAAAGTGTTTTCTCCTCTTTGTCTTTGATTTCTTGTCTATCTTCTTTCATCTTCTATATCTATAGGAGGCTTATATTCGGTCCAATCAAAAACGATTTTATCATTTCTGTATCGGCAATTCAATATAGGTGGATACATACGCTATACATCTGCCTCTCTTCCACTCATTTACCCATGAAATTTCGAATACTTGAACGGTCGATTCTTTTCATATTAAAAAAAAGAATATTTAATTGTGATAAAAAAGAAAAATGGAAATTCTATATCGCTAGATTAATCGTTATCTTCTATAATATTTAACAGTTATTTGAAATTCTATATTCTATTCTTTAATATATTAATATTCATTATGAATAGCGAATATGAATAGCTAAGAATTAAAATAGTATAATAGTGAATAGCAAAGATTCTAAGAGTTTATTGAATTCTTATACATGTCGAATTTATGTTATGTGAGCCTGCTTAGCTCAGAGGTTAGAGCATCGCATTTGTAATGCGATGGTCATCGGTTCGATTCCGATAGTCGGCTTTTCTCTATTTATTTTATTCTATGTTTTACATGATTGATAATGCATCTTTGAAATCAAAGAATATTGAAAAAAAAATGTTTTCCTCTTTTGGCGAAAGCCCTTGATTTATTATGTGATAGGAATTTCCAACTATCTAACGAAAAGAATCCTTTTCTTTTTCTATATATAGAATATAAAGATCTGGATATTTATCCAACTCATCTCATTATTCTTTAATAGAATAACTAAGTAAATTTCGCTTTATTTAGAATTTAGTTCATTTTTAGTTTAGGTTTATTCTGTAGAATGAAATTTCATCAATAAGAATTAATAATTAAATATAAATAAGAAGAAGGAGTCTTTATGTCGCGTTACCGAGGTCCTCGTTTCAAAAAAATACGCCGCCTGGGGGCTTTACCAGGGCTAACTAATAAAAGGCCCAGAGCTGGAAGTGATCTTAGAAACCAATCGCGTTCCGGGAAAAAATCCCAATATCGAATTCGCCTAGAAGAAAAACAAAAATTGCGTTTTCATTATGGTCTTACAGAACGACAATTACTTAAATACGTTCGTATCGCCGGAAAGGCAAAAGGGTCAACAGGTCAGGTTTTACTACAATTACTTGAAATGCGCCTTGATAACATTCTTTTTCGCTTGGGTATGGCTCCGACTATTCCGGGAGCTCGCCAATTAGTTAACCATAGACATATTTTAGTCAATGGTCGTATAGTAGATATACCAAGTTATCGCTGCAAACCCCGAGATACTATTGCGGCGAGGGATGAACAAAAATCTAAAGTTCTAATTCAAAATTCTCTCGATTCATCCCCCCATGAGGAATTGCCAAACCATTTGACTCTTCAACCATTCCAATATAAAGGATTAGTCAATCAAATAATAGATAGTAAATGGGTCGGTTTGAAAATAAATGAATTGCTAGTTGTAGAATATTATTCTCGTCAGACTTAAACCTAACAAAAATAAAATCAACACTAATAAGAATAAGGAAGAATAAGGGTTCGACCCATTTTGCTCCCTTTCGGCGAAGTAAATTAACCTAAGGTTAAGATAAATAAGGGTTTGATCCGGATTTTTCTTCCATTTAGGTATCATAGACCGAGAGGGAGATTTTCATTCCTTGTCTACTCTACTCTTTTCTTTACACAGTATTTTCTGTACCACAGCCATTAGGAATAGAGAATCCATATCAAAGAAAGGTCTAACTGTTGGAATAGTCGTATCCATTGCTATTTGATCTATTGTGGTTAGTAAGATCGATGAATTAGGTGAAGGTACGGAAAGGAAAGAGAGGGATTCGAACCCTCGGTAAGCAAAAGCCTACATAGCAGTTCCAATGCTACGCCTTCAACCACTCGGCCATCTCTCCTACATAATGATTATGACCCAAAAAACTAAAATCGAGTGAATAGTGAATCATTCTAGATTATTGGGTAGGTACAACCAATCAACTCTAACTATAAAGCGATCAAAATCGAAAATTTTTCATCATAGTAAAAGAAGTATCTTTCCTTCTAGGCTGGGGGGATAAAGATAAAATTTTTTTCTTACAAAAAA
>NW_026440212.1:7500-17500 GCF_002870075.4 Lactuca sativa | reverse complement strand
CTTTAACCATGTGAACGGTCCCACATTATTGGTTGATAGAGAATCAAAGTGGATTTTCCAATAAATTACGAAATGCTATAGTTCTTACATATGATTTCTGAATTTATTCAGAAGTAATTCGCGAGATCATGCACCCTTCTTTATTAGGTATAACTTTCCTAGTTATAACAGAAAAAGTACATCTGGTTGGATCCAGCCTATTCTTGAAATAAACAACTCGCACACACTCCCTTTCCAAAAAAGATCAAGACCCCAAGCACTACACTTAGATTTATTAGATTTGTTGCTAAAATATCGGTATTAAACCCGAAACTCCCGGCGGATGGCCAGTGGCCCAAAGAAACGAAAGAATCGGTTACATTTTTCATATGATCTCCTCGTATAGATAGACTAAAAAATCGAACAGAGTTCTTTTTGTATTACTTTGCCCTCTTATATATATTGATATTGCTAGTTTCCTACTTTCTAAATAGAATAGATTTTTTATTCGATTTAGAAATAATGAATTACCTCCTTGGTTGCAACCCCTCTTAAAAACTAAAAAAAGGCCTACGAACACGAACGGGAAGGATGAAAGCAAGTTGGTATGCTAATTCCTCATCCGCAAATCAGCCCTTCCCGTGGGTTATTTTCTCAACGAATAAGTAATTCTAGGAATGAAATCTTTATTTAATTCGAAAAAGCAAAGCACAAGTCCAAGGCAATAAAATATGAAAAATTTTGATTTTTCATATTTCGAATATTAAACAAAAGGATTCGCAAATAAAAGTGCTAATGCTACAACCAGGCCATAAATGGTTAAAGCTTCCATAAAAGCTAGACTAAGCAATAAAGTACCTCGTATTTTTCCCTCCGCCTCGGGCTGTCTCGCGATACCTTCTACAGCTTGACCCGCAGCAGTACCTTGACCAACTCCAGGTCCAATAGAAGCAAGCCCTACAGCCAATCCAGCAGCAATAACGGAAGCGGCAGAAATCAGTGGATTCATGATAAGTTCCTCGTACCAAAAAAAAATGGTTAATGATACATTCAACCAATGAACTATGACTTAATGATTCCATTGCTACGATTCATACAGTCGAAGTAACTACGAACTTTGAATTTAAGTAATAACATTCTTGAATCATCAAAACGACTTTGATATCTCTTTTTTAGTTTCTCTCGAGAAAGTCTTTGTGAATCCATACAACTTTAGTTTTTCCGTTTCTTTGTCCCGAAACGCTCTTTGAATTCTTCGATTTTTTTATTGACTTCATCCGTTTATTCATTGAACTCACAGTCACAGATGAGACAGAAGGACTTATATATATAGAATCCCCATCTACATTCACATTCGATTAGTAGGGGAAATTAGATATATCTTTAGCTCATATATAACTAGTCAATATCTAATATCACATATACATGTCTTTCTTCCACAATGTAAACCAACTCTTCCCTAATCTTTAATTCAAGCTGATTTGATAAGGATGCGTCTAACCCTTGACAAGAGTTAACTTATAGCCATTCAATTCCATATACCTAGTTCGACCTCGCCTCTACGAACCATTTATAAATCCCCTTTTTTAGAAATTATCCTTTCCCTTTCTTTATCATTATCACGCAACCTAAATTGATAAGATAATAAATGGATAAATTGATTGGGCCGAATCGTTGCATAGAAATTGATTTGATTGATCTAAGTTCGTACAATTTATTATTTATTAATATTTTCGTTTGGTCAATCGTTGAATAAAATCAACTGAAAAGGGGGAATCGTTCTCTAGAACATCCTTTTTTTATTTAATCACACATCGTACAAGACTTCTTCGTCAAATTACGACTCCGAATAGTTCATATTCGGATTCGATGACCAATCTAAACTCAATATTCATTGAGGGGAAAGTATGATTATGATATAAATGCACCAAACGGGAATTTTAGGAAAAAGATCTTTGAGATCTCTTTCCTTTTTTTTTTATTCTCTACTCTAATATCAATATTGTAATCTTTATTGTAATCTTTTTTTCTATTACTCTAGATCATATATAGTGTAGTTGGGTATTTTCATTCCCTAAGTCAATTTTTTTTAGCCACACAACATTGCCTTAGGTTAAACTAAAAAAAGACTATTTAGAAAACTAGTCAATGGTGGCCCTCCATGGATTCACCTATATAAGCCGCAGCTAAAGTTGCAAAAATAAGAGCTTGAATACCACTTGTAAATAATCCAAGGAACATGACAGGGATAGGAACCACTGAAGGTACTAAAGAAACAAGAACAACAACTACTAATTCATCGGCTAATATATTTCCGAAAAGTCGAAAACTAAGTGATAGGGGCTTTGTGAAATCTTCTAAGATGTTAATAGGTAAAAGAATTGGAGTTGGTTGAATATATTTACCGAAATAACCTAATCCTTTTTTGCTAAGACCCGCATAGAAATATGCCACTGATGTGAGTAAAGCCAAAGCAACAGTAGTATTTATATCATTCGTGGGGGCGGCTAACTCCCCATGAGGTAATTGTATGATTTTCCAAGGTAAAAGGGCGCCTGACCAATTAGAAACAAAAATAAATAGAAACATAGTTCCAATAAAAGGAACCCAAGGACCATATTCTTCTCCAATTTGAGTTTTACTCACATCTCGAATAAATTCAAGGACATATTCGAAGAAATTCTGACCGCTGGTCGGAATGGTTTGTGGGTTCCGAACGGCTAGAGTGGCTGAAGCTAATAAGATAGCAATTACAACCCAAGAAGTAATAAGTACTTGGCCGTGGACTTGGAAACCCCCGATTTTCCAATAAAAATGTTGGCCTACTTCCACACCGGATATATCGTATAACCCATTTAGTGTGTTGATGGAACATGATAGAACATTCATATTGCCCTCTGACAAAAATAGAATTTTAAACAAAATTATTTTGATTCAACCATCTCTTTCTCGACTTGACTACTTGAATCATATATTTTGAATACCAACTAATCAAATTCTATTCCTTGTTATTTTTATCTCTATTTTTGAGATTCAGAAATAGTAACCGATTCGATAAATCTATGAAGGTTCCGAAATGAAATAAGTTATTTATCTTATTATTAATCACGGATTTCTTATATAGCCAGAACGGCCTTCACAAATTGCAAATACTAATTTGTTAAGAATTAATCGGATTGAAGATATAGCGTCATCATTGGCTGGAATCGAAATATCTGCGAGATCGGGGTCACAATTTGTATCGATTAAACAAATTGTTGGAATTCCCAACGTGATACATTCTTGAAGGGCCGTATATTCTTCGTGCTGATCAACGATGATTACAATATCGGGTAACCCTGTCATATATTTAATCCCACCCAGATATGTTTGCAAATGAGATAATTGTCTTTTCAACATAGCCGCATCTCTTTTCGGAAGACGGTCGAGCCCCCCTGTTTTTTGTTCGGTTCTCAAGTCTCTAAACTTATGAAGTCTTGTTTCTGTAGTGGACCAATTCGTTAACATACCACCGAGCCATTTTTTATTAACATAATGACACCGAGCCCTTATTGCAGCCCATGCTACTGAATCAGCTTCTTTATTTTTAGTGCCAACAATTAAGAATTGTTTTCCTCTGCTTGCTGCATCAAAAACCAAATCACAAGCTTCTGATAAAAAACGAGCAGTTCTAGTAAGATTTGTAATATGAATACCTTTACGTTTTGCAGAGATATAAGGTGCCATTTTAGGATTCCATTTCCTAGTACCATGGCCAAAATGAACTCCTGCTTCCATCATCTCTTCTAAATTAATGTTCCAATATCTTCTTGTCATTTCTCCCCACACTGCCTCCCCCTTTTGAAAAAAAAAAGAGAGAGGTACCCTGAAATAAATAATTGTTCCGATGGAACCTTCTTTTATACCATAGATTGGCGTAGATACACAGCCCAAGCCATTATTCTTTTCTATTTGTTATTTTTTTTGATTACTATTACCAAATCAAATGACTGGACCAACAGATCCTTTATAAAAGATAAAAGAAAGGGGTGAATCTGCTCTTAGAGATCATTAAATCCTAAAAAAATGATTGTTCTTGTGTATCATGGAAATTATTTGAAAGGCAAGAATCAAATAATTTTCTGTGGTAGAACAAAATATCTTTCATTTCCCCCTCTAATAGATTCTTTTTTTGGAGTTCAAAGGCAATGTTGTTAGGAATGTTGTTAGGTTCGCTTGAAGGTGTTTTGAAGCCGCTACCAACAGGTATCATCCCCCCCAGAACAACGTTTTCTTTCAGGCCTTTCAACCAATCGATACGGCCCAGGAGAGCTGCTTTTGCTAAAACTCTAGCAGTTTCTTGAAAACTAGCTTCGGATATGAAACTTTGAGTATTCATAGATGCTCTTGTTATTCCCAATAAGACGGCTTGGTAACAGATCGCTTCTTCCAAAGCGCGTCCCATTCGTTCCGCTCGCAACAATCCAATTAGTTCTCCGGGCGAAAAAACATTAGACATTTCATCTTCTGAAACCAAAACTTTTGATGTTATTTGACGTACAATAATTTCTATATGCCTATTATGTATCTGCACCCCCTGGGAGCGATAAACCTTTTGGACCTTATTAACCAAAGAGATACGACTTTGCACTATAGTTAGTTCAGCACCAATCAAGAATGCCCAAGGAATTCCAAGAATTCTTGTTATAGATTTGTTCCAACCCTCAATCCTCTTTTCGAGATTCATCGATATTGAATCAATCGAACGCACTTCTAACACCTGTTCCACTTTTGGAAGACCTTGCGTTATATCACCAGATCTTGATTTTTCATATATAAATGTAACTAATGTATCGCCTTCGTAAAGGATTTCCCCATAATGTCCATGAACAGTTGCTCCTGGAGTAGCCAAATAAGGCTTAGCTGATCGTATTACCACAGAGTCAACTTGAACAATTAGAACTTGACCCGATTTTAAATGCGGTCCTTTTTTTGCTATACATACATTTTCACAAAGAAACTGCCCAAGACTAACGATTGGAGATGTCTCTTCACAATAATTGTAATGGAGAAAATACCAATTCAAATGGAATGGATTCAAAATGATGTTACTGCATGAATAGGGATTATAAATTTGACCATTTTCATCCAGTAAATAATATTTAAGTATTTGAAAAATCTGTTTGAAATTGTCAAGTTGCAAATAGTTAGTTACCAAGATCTGATTATGGGTTATTAAATGGGAAAATAAATCAAAATTATAAATTGGAAAACCTGTTCCTAACGGGCCCAACGAATTCCTAATTGGAATTAGGGGGTTCTTTTTGATTGATTCTTTTATCACATTGGGAGATTTTACATCGTTGAATGGGCCTATTCGAAAACAATTGGATGATGACAAAATTATCAAAGATTGAGATTCCTTATTTCGATTCAACAACGTATGGATAGTTCCTTGATTTGGATTAAGGGATTCTTTAATCCTTGACTTGGAATAGGAATAAATGGAAGAAAATGGATTGACATTAGCGCGATCTGATCCATTCTCAGAGATCAATCCTGAACCCGACAGATCGTTCCTTTTTCCGGTATAAGAAATAGGTGACTTAGCTAAGTCGATTCTTAGAAAATATCTAAGCAAACCATTTGTCCTTATTTCAACAAAGGAAGCACAGGCCTTTTCGATTTTTTTGTCTTGGTCCCAATTCAACACTAAAGAAGTCCGAACTAATTGAATACTTGTGTCCCAAATTTCAAGAATTGGGTCGTAATAAAGGATATAATTGACAACTCGAAGTTGTAGATTATCACTTTCCTGCAAGAGATCCGGCGGGAAAAGTCTTCCTAAATTTATACCATCCGTTTTTTTATATGGGACTACAGGTTGAACCAAAACAAAATACTTTTTTTCATACCTGGAAAGTTTCATTCGTTGGATATAGAGCCAATTTTTCAATTTTTTGTATTCTTTGGAATTTGGTTTTCCCCCTCCTGGCGGTATCAATCGGAATGCCTTATTTGTCTTTCCAGGAAAATGGATATCTCCAGAAAAGATTATCAGTTTCATTTTTTCTGCTTTTTTCTTCACTCGGACCAATCCGCCTACCCGACTTCTTCTATTGAAAGTGATTTGTGTATCTGCCCCAATAATACTATTGTGCCGTACCATTATGGAAGAAGATTCGGACAAAATGTGGACTTCCACGGGAATAAAAAAAAATGGATTTACTTCCTTTTGGTATTTTGGCCAAAATACCTTGACTCCTCGATACTCAATCAAATTCTCTTCGTTGACGATTGAATTTAGTTCTCGAGTCTCATATTTAGTAAGTCCCGAGCTCTTTCTTATATATCGAGGATCATCGAAATAAGCAAGAATACTATTTCTACGGAGAATACCATTTCTGGGTATTTCCATTGAGATACCTGAAGAAGGTATTAGTTGGTTCTCGCCTTCTTGAATCGATTCGAGTGGGATGATGAATCTATTTCTTCGCCTCTTTGCCAATAAATCAGAATTACCGTCGAGAATGGCCGGATATCTGAGATTAGAATGATCCGTACATGTCATTCGATTCAGTTCTGAACAATCAGGAATCCTATCTCCTTTTTGATTTTTACCAGAAAAATACGAACTAAAAAATTTGTGTCTCACTTGATTATTAGTTACTGAGGGGTTAGCAATATATCTTGGCTTGACAGAAAGAGAATAAGCGTTCATTTGATCTTGATCCTTGTGGATCGAACAAGGGCCTAGACTGTATCTCCAGGGCTCCCCTAATAATATCCATAAATGACTTGTTTTTGGTAAGAGATGAATATTACCATATGTAAATTCAGGTGCATGGTACACATCAGTATTCCAGTGCATTTCGCCTTCTGAGTCAGAATAAATATGTTTTCGAACCTTCTCTTTCAAATTCAAAGTGGAGGTTCTCGCGCGAATCTCAGCAATCACTTGTTCTGATTCTACATATTGATCGTTTTGAACTAAAAGAAAACTTTTGGGCGGAATACACACATTGTGTATAATATCTTCACTCTCAATAGTTACATACAAGTCTCTAGAACATAGAAAAGCAGGATGTCCATGACGTGTACGTGTCGGATGAACCAAATCCTCGTTGAATTTTATTTTTCCATTAGAAGGGGCTCGCACATGTTCTGCAGTACCCCCTGTAAATACTCCGCCGGTATGAAAAGTTCTTAATGTTAATTGAGTGCCCGGTTCTCCAATAGATTGACCTGCAATAATACCTACGGCTTCTCCCAATTCGACCAGGTCGTCATGCGCTGGACTCCGGCCATAACATAATTGACAAATCCAAGATGTACTCCTACAAGTAAAGGGGGTTCGAATAGAGATTGGTTGTGCTCTAAAAGTTATGAATCTACTGACAAGTCCAACCCCAATATCTTGATTTCTAGTAGCAATACATCGCGAACCTATATATATATCATCTGCTAATACACGGCCAATTAATGTTTGGATAAAAATCCTGTCCGTCATCATTCCATTTCGAGGACTTACAGAAATACCTCGAACGGTGCCACAATCTGTTCGACGTACAACAATGTGTTGAACTACTTCAACAAGTCTGCGCGTGAGATATCCTGCATCTGATGTTCGGATAGCGGTATCCACAACCCCTTTACGGGCTCCGTAACAAGAAATAATGTATTCTGTTAAAGACAGTCCTTCGCGTAAATTGCTTTGAATGGGTAAATCAATCATTTGCCCTTGAGGATCCGACATTAATCCTCTCATACCTACTAATTGATGTACCTGAGATGCATTTCCTCTGGCTCCCGAAAAAGACATTATATGGACTGGATTAAAAGGATCGGTCATCCGAAAATTAGGATTCATTTCTTGTCGCAAATATTCACTTGTGGCATACCATATTTCGATCGATTGACGTAATTTTTCTACCGCGTGTACATTCCCATAATGATGGTGTTTTTCCAAAATAAAACTTTGTTGTTCAGCGTCTTGAACTAGCCATCTTTTAGAAGGTATTGTTAAAAGATCATCAATTCCTAATGAAATGGATGCGGCGGTAGCTTGTCGGAAACCCAGAGTCTTTACTTGATCCAGGATATGTGATGTATATCCTATTCCATAGTGATCAATAAATCGACTAATAAGCCGTTTCATGGCAGTTCCGTCTATCACTTTATTGTGAAAGACCTGAGTGGGCCGTTCTGCCATCAGTACCTCCATATTGCGCTGAGTAGAATTTTACAATGGGCTTGAGTCAGTGATTGGAAAACTTCCTTTTCTAGATCTTGATTCACGTAGAAATTCTGCACTTATGGTCCTAGTTAACCCGGAGAGACTCGAATTCCCGTTGGTAGCATAGAATTACAACAGCCCTGCCAAAACCCCTGTATGGCTTCTTCTATTTCTCGATAAAGGGAAATATGACCAAGAGTGGTTCGAATATATATATAAAGAATTTCTTTTTTTATACTTCGTACTATTAGATAGTGTCCATAAATCTCATAATAGGTCCCCACAGATTCATAGTGAATTTCGATGGGAACTTCTCTTGCAGCAATAACGCGTTGATCTAGTCGCCACCGCAGCCACAAAGGACTACCTAAATTGATTCGTTTTTGCCGATAAGCTCCAATTGCATCATAGGGATTACAAAAAAAGGGTTCTTTTTTTTTTGTATACTTATAGTTATTATCTTCATTTTGATAGTTTCTACGATTACATGGATTATACCTATTTACACAAATACCCCGACGATTTCCACTCGTTAAGACATAGAGTCCACTAAGCATATCTTGAGTTGGTGCCGAAATCGGATCCCCAATAGTTGGAGACAAAAGATTCATATGAGAAAACATAAGTAAACGCGCCTCTGCTTGAGCCTCCAAAGATAAAGGCACATGAACAGCCATTTGATCCCCGTCAAAGTCTGCATTGAAGCCCTTACAAACTAATGGATGTAAACAAATAGCGCGCCCTTCCACTAAAACGGGGAGGAATGCCTGTATGCCTAATCTATGCAGAGTAGGCGCTCTATTCAGCAATACAGGATGGTCATCCAGAATTTCCTGAAGTATTTCCCATACAATCGGTTTTTTTTTCCGAATTTGACTCTTAGCAACTCCTATGTTCGAAGCAAGATGTTTTCTAATTAGGTCACGAATTACAAATGCCTGGAAAAGTTCTATTGCTATTTCGCGAGGCAATCCACATCGATGTAATGAAAGTGAAGGGCCCACGACAATCACGGACCGCCCTGAATAATCGACTCGTTTACCAAGCAGAGTCTCGCGAACTCTTCCTTCTTTGCCTTCAATTACATCTGAAAGCGACTTGTAAACTCTATTATGATCATCCCTCATTGGTTGTCCGCAGATTCCATTATCAAGAAGTGCATCCACGGCTTCTTGTAGCAATTTTTCCTGAGATATTATTAATTCTTCTGGCGTAGCTATACTTGTTGTTAATAGATCTGTAAGAGTATTATTCCGATAGATAATTCTTCTATAGATTTCATTAATATCCGAGGTCACTAGTTTATCCTCATCTATATGATAGATTGGTCTCAACTCAGGAGGAAGAACTGGTAATAGACGCAAAACCATCCATTTTGGTTCTATATTTGTTCGAATAAAATGCTTAGCCAATTCCATGCGTCTAAGCAAAAAATCTTTTCTTCTTCCAACTTTTCGATCTTCCCATTCGTTCCCTGTGGGTTCCTCTTCCTCCAATTCTTTCCATTCTACCAATGAATAGTCTATAATAATTCGTAAATCTAGATTGGCTAATTGTTGTCTGATAGAACCTCCCCCGGTAGACATCTCTCGATTTCGAAATGTATCGAAGCTCCGGGTAGTAAAAAAAATGGGGATCCTGTATTTCCAGGGTTGAATTTCATATTCTAATAAACCCCGTAATCGTAAAAAAGTAGGTTTTTTATCTATGGGCCTAGCAAAATAAAAATTGGGATAGGATCTCCCCCCCTCAAAATCGGACGTGAAAGTTTCCTTTCATCCGGCTCAAGTAGGTATACCAAAAAAA
>NW_026440212.1:0-2500 GCF_002870075.4 Lactuca sativa | reverse complement strand
AAGTTGAAAGATTGTATAGTTTAATGGTAAAGTTTGATTACCGTTAACCCCCAGAAAAGTTAACGAGTTTTTCGGTTTGATTCATATCCTATTCATCTTCTAAAGGTGTCCCTCGGCTGATTTATATTTAAGTTAAGGTGGCCTTAGGCCTTATTCCCTATTGTATTTGTATTGTGTAGTGCTTTTTGATTTCCTAAAGGTGGCCATAGGCCCCTATGGTCCATTGGTGCCCCTATGGTCCAGTGGTTACGACCTCTCTCTTTCACGGAGAAAACGAGGGTTCAAGTCCCTCTAGGGGTATACCAAGACCATAGGAGTAGGATTTTATCAAAAGTGAAATGTATTTGTCAAGTCCGCCTGGTAGACGAAAGGAAGTTGATTATGGAACGTCTAATTAGGCGTTGGGTCGATGCCCGAGTGGTTAATGGGGACGGACTGTAAATTCGTTGACAATATGTCTACGCTGGTTCAAATCCAGCTCGGCCCAAAAATTCGCCAATATACTATCAAATGGTAGAACCCTCTTGTTCTTAAGAAATACCTGATAAGAGAGAATAAAAAAGAAGCCAAATTTTCTGTTAGATCTCTTCTTATTTCCCTGGGATTGTAGTTCAATAGGCAAGAGCACCGCCCTGTCAAGGCGGACGTTGCGGGTTCGAGCCCCGTCAGTCCCGACGGATCCAATAAGTACATCAATTCACCTCTCCATTTTATGTGAAATGAAAGAAGGGACAGAGATCATAATTTAATTCCGAAGGGGTTTCCCCTCTTTTTTTCAGGATTCTGTCGAAGAAAGAACAAACACTAAACTAAAATAAAATGAAAATAACTAAAATAGTGAAGTTGATAGAATATTCCATCTTTTCTCCCGCGACTCCTCTTTCTCATACTTCTTTGTCTTCCAAATAAAATTGGATCATTCAAATTTACAACCTAATTCCTCTCTTTTTCCACTTCGCTTGTATTTTTTGTTGGCGTTTTGTAGTTAATGGAAATGGAAACGGACGAGGATACTTCATTTGATGGTTCTATACGGAAGACCTAAGGTAGGTTATAGAAAAGAAAGAACAGAAAAGAAGGATAAATAAAGGAATTTTTGATTGGTCCGGGAATCCAATCTTGGATTCGGTATGGATAAAAGATCTTCGTATGTTATACTATTCAATTCTCGACGACGAATTAATTTAATAGCTCAGATATTGTTATTCATGATATTGATCCGATTCAAGATCATCGATAGGTAATGCATTCATGGAATTGACAGGTGAAAGATTTATCATCTCTATGGGATTAAATCCCGAGTTATTGTGAAATAAAAAAAAACGATGAGATTGAGATTATGGAAGTAAATATTCTTGCATTTATTGCTACTGCACTGTTCATTTTAGTTCCTACTGCTTTTCTACTTATCATTTACGTAAAAACAGTCAGTCAAAATAATTAATTACTTGAAATGAAACTTGACTTCTGAGTTCTTATCAATAGTTGAAGAAATCAAATCAAAAGAATTATTTTTTTGCGTTTTAAATGAAATCAACGGGCTATAATGAGCGGTATTCTATGAGATCCGAGAGTATGGTAAGAAATTTCTTACCATACTCTCTATTAGTGTTATAGTAGTGTATAAAGTTGTACTTTACTTTCTAATAAAGTTGGTATACTATATTAGCTTCTATCTTCAATATATGTAGTGATTAATCCATATATGGAATTAACGTAGGACCCAATTCTCTTTCTTTCTGAAATAATTGTTTTACTGAATAATTGTTTTACTGTTATATAATACATTTCTCCACTAGAATCCAATGGAATTTCGAAATGAATAAATTTTGATTTGAAAATTATTTCAATTCAAATAAAAAATAAAAAATGCGTTGCAGAACGATCTATAAAACAATTGATACCATTTCATTCCTAAACTAAATTAGTAGTCCTTCTAAAGTCCACTTCTTCCCCATACTACGAGTGAAAGGGAAAATGTAAAGACTACCATTAAAGCAGCCCAAGCGAGACTTACTATATCCATGTCAATTATGTCCCTTATCTTTATGCTAGAAATATTCCATTATTGTATTGCTCACTAATAATAGTAGAATCCATGGTCCAGAGTCAAAAAGGGATTCTGGCCGAACACTATTGATGAACCAATCAAATAAAATTGATGAACCAATCAAATAAATCCATTTCTAAAAAATTCCTATATGATTTCTAACCGGGAAAGACTAAACACAACTAAAATACACAATGACGCTACAAAGGAATGTTACTAATGGAACATATAGTAATAAAAAAACAGGGCCCATTCTTTGTTGCCCTTCAAAGTACAAATAGATCAATTGCTATCTATTACATACTTTTATTTCCTATTTGATCTAATCCGTACCCTTTCCTTTCCCGATTGTCTCTCTGAAGCAGTTGGGAGATAGTATATTATACTCTTGACGAGGGGTTAAAAAAAAAAATAATAATAATTTTTTTTTCACTTTAAAAAAGTAAATTA
>NW_026440211.1:0-61078 GCF_002870075.4 Lactuca sativa | reverse complement strand
GGCTGAAACAAATACCTCCTCAAAGTTGGGCTCGCTCCCACTTTACTGGTATAATGACTTTCGATCTCTACTTAATAATTTTAAAAGAAGGTAAATTGAATACTGACATAGAAGTTGTTTATGTTCAGGGAGAGCACATTGTGATGCTCTAACTAATAACCTGTGTGAAGCATTCAACAGCAAGATAGAAGATGGTCGTGATGCACCAATTATTAACTGCATTGAGTTCATCAGAGAGTACATTATGAAGAAGATAGTCAAAGTTGACAAGGAAATTCAGAAAGTTGTAGGTCCTTTGACTCCTACAGCTACAACAATATTGGATAAGATAAAGAGTAAGGCAGAACAGTATGTTGCAACATTTTGTGGTGCTGGAAAATATCAAGTTGCTGGACCATGGCAAGATCAGTGTATTGTGGATGTAGGTCAACAAAGTTGCACGTGCAAAAGGTGGGAATTAACAGGAATTCCGTGCAAACATGGTGTGGCTGCTATTTGGGACATGGGGAGGAATGACAAAGATGTGGGAATCCCAGAATCATTTGTGC
The DNA here is from genome assembly GCF_002870075.4 of Lactuca sativa. Classification (NCBI taxonomy): domain Eukaryota; kingdom Viridiplantae; phylum Streptophyta; class Magnoliopsida; order Asterales; family Asteraceae; genus Lactuca; species Lactuca sativa. The sequence goes on along the minus strand of NW_026440211.1, from coordinate 60,530 downwards.
ATCCATGTTACTGGTTATCAACCTGGAAAGAGATGTATTCTTTTAAGGTTAGTCCAATCAATGGAAGGTCCATGTGGGAGAAGTCAGCTATACCAACAACTCTGTTGCCTCCAAAACATCGTGTTCCCATAGGAAGACCAAAGAAGAAGAGAACAATATCAATTGTGGAAAAGGAGGACTTTGTTAGAGGAAACACAGCATCGAGGGCCCATAGATCAGTAACATGTACGAAGTGTAACAATGTTGGTCACAATGCAAGAACCTGCAAAGGGCAAAGACCAATTGTTGGTGGGGGTGGTGGACAATCACAAGTCAAAGGAAAAGGGAAAGGGAAGGCAACCACTTGATGGTTTGTAATAGGGCTAGTCTTTTGTTACTTTAAATATGAATGGATTGTGTTATGTTACTGCTTGTAATAGGGCTAATATTTTGGTACATTATTTATGAATAGTTTGTAATAGGGGCAGTATTTTGATACTTGTTTTAGCCAATATGTTGGCACTTTTGGATGAACTAGTTTGTCACCCTCATTGCCCTGTAATAGTTTGGTACTAATTAATGGAATGTTTTCTTCTTATGATACACCATTGGGTAGATAATAATTTGGTTTATATTGATTTTTACATTTATATTTTCCATAATAGTTTGGTACTAAATTAGATTGTTATATTCTTCTTATGATGTCACCCTCATTGCCCTGTTATAGTTTGGTACTAATTAATGGTCAATATGCTGCTTATACATCACTTTAAAACATAATCAATACAACACTGCTACAACCATTACAGTACATTTGCATTACAATACATAGATAACCTAACCAATACATAAACACCATTTTCATTGATCTTAAAAATCTTAACCATCTGCATTACAATACATACACAACTTAACCATTACAGAAAAGGATACCTTCACATTCACTGCTACAACCTAACCATTACAGATAATGATACCATCACATACATTGCTACAACCTAACCATTACAGAAGACTTTACCATTACAATAACAAATCATCCCCACCTTACAACTTGTAAACAAGTATCACCAAGAACAATACCCAACTAATAAATAAACATATTTTCAAGAAAAGATTTTCATTTTTCAGCTTCTTGTTCAACCTCACAAGCCAGGAGATTGTCAATCTGTCACCATGATCCTTTTCATCATCATCTACCCAAGCAATAAATCCTTTACGTGGTTCCTGTCAATTTCAAAAGCCACGGTTACAATACCTATAATCGCATACAGTGATATCCCCATCTAGGGTTACGATTACAAAATTCTCAACTACAACATACCTTAATTGGACATGCGTAAAAGGGTCTTCCTGGATTATTGTTAGTAGTTGAAGTCCGAATTACAGCAGCACGCCCACAATCGCATTGAACCATCCTTGATTTGAACATCCGTAGGTGTAACCGCTTCAAACGATGGAGGATTGAAAGAAACTCTAAATTAGGTTCGATCCTGATGAAAAATTAGTATTTGAAGATCGTTGGAAATGTGAAAAGACTTTTATACCCCCAACGTGCAAGGCACGTGGGGTGTCTAACGGAAACAATTGACGGAATGTGAGAATAGGGACTAGGCGGGTTACATAATTAAAAGTTGAGGACAGTCCGAGTTAGAAAAATAAGTTAGGGACCAAGCGTGTAATTTACACTAAACCACAGGGACCATTCGCGTAATTTACTCTTCTTCCTTTCATCAACAAGTGAACTCTCGTTTCCCCCAACTCGCTCCCACTGCCGTCGGCGTGCCAGACTCCTTCTGCACCTCCGATGAAAGAGAACAAAAGCAAACGACGTTGCAACCATCATTTTTGTGTCCTCTATTTCTCATTCCCACTGGTTTCGCAGGAATCAATCGATCCCACAAATGGATTGGGGGCTTTCTGGGATCAATCGATCCCCACTGACCTCCTTGGAAGAAATGAAAGTCAGAGATGATTTCCTCTCCCCCACTGATTAGCTGCCTTTCTTTTCTTCCCCTAATTTTCTTTTGCTCTTTATCTTTTTCGAAACTGGTATAATAGATGGATTTGGGTGGGTTGGAGGTTAAAGACGGTGAATTTGTCTTTCAATTCTCTTTTTTTCGAATCGGATTTAGGTTTTTTATTTGTATATATATGCTATTAACCATTTTATGTTGTTCATACTTCTTTGAGTTTGATTTACGATTTGCAAAAATCAATAAGCAGACTAACAAAACCATTGACGCTCTTGCCGCCTCCGAATCCATAAATTGTCTGTCTTCAACCCAACAATCGATATGTCTGTGATTTAGTGCTTTTAGGCCTTTTTGCGATTTGTCTTTCTCACTTGTAGATGTGATTCTCTGTTGAGTGACATATTAAAAAGAAGGTAACAGCAATTTACTTTCATTTATCCATGTTTAATTAATTAATGGAAAAAATAGAAAACAGAAACAATGTAAATATAATTCGAAGTAAAATGTTATTAATTGAGAAAAAAAAATTAAAAAGAAGGTAATAGCAATGTACTTTCATGTCTTCGTATGTCTTAGTATTCTACTTCCAGTTTTATAGCAGTGTTATCCAAAAAACAATTTTCATTGATATAAATGGATAGACTTTTTGAAGGATATTCCATCTATTTTCAAAAATGACCATTCTGCCCCTACAGGAATAAAGTATATTACATAAATGGTCACTGCATATACAATTGCAGGAAAATGGTCCCAAGTTGTACAATTTTTTCAAAGTATAATCGTTTAATAGGAAAAACTTATATTTAGGTTTAATTAATTAATGAAAAAAAATAGAAAACAGAAACAATGTAAATGTGATTGAAAGTAAAAAGTTATTAATGGAGAATAAATTAAAAAGAAAATAATAGCAATGTAGTTTCATGTATTCGGTTGTTTTAGCATTCTACTTCAATGTATTTACCTTAAAGCTGTGAAGGAGAGAGTGATACAAACAAAAAACGTGGTCCTGAGTTGTTGATCCATTTGCTAAATCTAAGAAAAAGTGCTGAAATGTTATTTGATATAATCATATTAATAAACAAAGAAAATGAAACCCCGAGGCGTATGTCAATTTTGAATGTGCAGGGAAAGCATAATGCATGTTAACCTGGTATGCAAGAAAGAAATTAATTCCAATCGGAAGAAGAGATGTATGACAGTTTTGAAGGAGATGCATCATATGCTAACTTGGTATATAAGAAAAGCAAAGAATGTTGTTATTAATCAGCATCTTAATTAAAAAGACTACTTGGAAGCAAAGCAATTTAATTAGAAGAAGTAATTAAGTTGATTCCTCGAGTGATGCATCTGCCACATTTTAATTTAAAGTTCAGGGTAACAAATCTTTCAATTGCCATTGATGTTCAGCTCGTATGGATATCACAAAAGAGAGAGAAGATATGGAAGAGATTAATCATTTTAGTCATAAAAATCATCCATTAAAGCTTGTCAACTCAGAGACGATTGATAATGCTGGTTTGGAGAATCGTGGTGGTGGTGGTGTAATAGGTTGCTATGCATGTCAAAAACCTATATCATCAAGTGGCTTTGCATATGCTTGCATGCCATGTCGTCACTTTATGCATAAAGCATGCGCACAGCTTCCGCTCACTATCAATCTGCCTTCCTTGTATGAGCATCCTCTAACGCTACGGGATCGCGGACCTGTAAAAGATTTCAGATCTTGGACTTGTGATGTTTGTTGTAATGTAAACCTAGGTAGGGGGTTTTATTATAATTTTAGAAAACCAGAGGACAACTTTAAGTTTAATGCTTGCATAGATTGTTGTGTTGTTGAGATTGGTCGCAAGGTGGAAGCTGATGTTATCAAGGAGGGGACAAGGATCAAGATTGAACATGAAGGTCATCCACAACACACTTTATCCCTTCAGTTAAGACCCGCTGCATTCCTGTGTGATGCTTGTAACACTGAGGATAAAGGTTTGTTCTATCTTTGCGACAGTTGTGGCTTTTGGATCCACAAGACTTGTGCTTCCTTAGCCCCTACCATCCATCGACCGCATCATCACCCTAATCACCCACTCACTCTGGTCTATTCTCTTCCAGAAAAATTCTATAAATTCTCTTTTTATTGCGAATTTTGCAACATTTACATCCGACGGAATGATTGGTTGTACCATTGTGAAAACTGTAGATATTTTTGCCATATCAAATGCGCCTTAAATGCAGAGCTACCTTCTACTCCAAGGTAAATCTTCTTTAATTTCCTTTTCTATGTTTAAGAAAATTGCTCCTTGAAATTAACTAAGAATTATATGTGGTTTCAGAGATGGTCCAAGTACTTCCATTGCTGATGAAGAGGTAGATAATTTGCTGCAATTTCCCATGTCAAATGCATTTACAAATCCATTGAAACTACTACACTCTGGAATGATAGCACCAGATGATGACGATGATGCTGATCGAAAAACTATGATTAACCATTGGAGTCATCGTCATCCATTATTTCTTAATGTCAAACATCAAGCTGACATGTCTGGTTGTAGTAGTGATCGATTAGAGGTATGTCATGGATGTGTACGACACATATCACTTCCGTACTATAGTTGCAAATTAGATGGATGCTCATTCACTCTCCACAAATATTGTGCCGATTTACCCCTCAGATTAGAACATCTACTTCATCCACCTCATTTGCTTCACTTGACGTTGCAACATGCGTCTATCTATCAATGCAATGGTTGTTTCAGCGGTGGCAACAATTTTTTTTACCAGTGTCAAACTTGCAAGTTCTACCTCTGTGTCAACTGTGCATTTCTACCCAAAAGCATCAAACATAAATCCCACAAGCATCATCTTATCCAGGTTATTGATCGCGAACCTCTTTGTAGCATGTGCAACTCATGGTCCGAAAGGATGAGCTATGCTTGTAAGGCTTGTAACTTCATATTGGGCAAGCGTTGTGCAATGAGGATGCCGAATTCCATTGCTCATAGGTATTGCAAAGGACATGAAATCCCATTGATGTATCCCCCAATCATGGATCATCCCGAAGATTTCTTTTGCGATGTATGTGAGACGGAAATGCACCCCAAGTTCCCCATGTATTATTGTCAAAAATGTAAAAATTCTTTTCACCCTCTATGCATTAGTCTTCTCGATTATTATCAAAACATGGTGTACGAGGGCAGCATAAACGTTTCCTATCACAAACATCCATTAACATATGTTCGAAGAAAGAGAACGCCCAAATATGTGTGTTCTACTTGTAATTGTGATATTAATGGTCGTTTGGTTCTTGAATGTCGGGCAAAAGTTTGTAATTTCAATATATGTTATCGATGTCATCTTTTAAGTAACAAGTGTTGATGCATTGTTAATGATGTAATATGATTCGGAAGTAACTAAGGGGTATGTCATTGTTTCTATAAGCTATTTCTATGTGTTTGCATGCTTTCTCTTTTTCTTATCTTGTATTCAAGAGATTCATGCTTAAAAAAAACATCATTAGTGAACACAAGTGCACCAATAAAAACAGGGATAAGAAGATGATACCTTTAAGATTCCAATCGGGGGGGGGGGGGGGGGGGGCTTTTTGAGTTTTCAACAGCAAGATCAGGATGACAATTGTGATGATTTTATAATGTGACTATTTTTTTAGAGATTTTTGAAAACCAGGTGGGTAAATGGAGTGATTTAGCTAGATGGAGGAAATCGATTTAGAAGAATGGTTCTTGTCTTGGTAGTGATGATGATTTGGGCATCTGGGGTTTGGAATTGGGGGATGAACTATCATCTAGTTGGATCAACACTGAATCAATCCCTCATTCACACGCTCTTTAATTTTGTTGTCAAAGATGGGAGAGCATAACAAGTGAAGGGTGTTGGGAATGAGGTTCACACCACCGAATCTGGAGAAGAAGGTCTCCTTCAAAGTAAACAATAGATGACCTACAAAACGATTGGGGTTGGTTCTTGAACAGGTGTGGGGTGGAGTATTGGATACCAAGCAAGCACTTCTGAAGATCCAATCTTAACTTCTTCAAGTATATATATATATATATATATATATATATATATATATATATATATATATATATATATATATATATATATATATATATATATATATATATATATATATATATATATATATATATAGGTCGTTAAACTACATACTGTTTCAAGTTGAGGATATCTGTTTCAATATATTTCATCTAAACTAAATATGTATTACTTCATCTTTCAGACTGAAAATTAAACACATAGGGAAAAAAACTAATATATAAAACTTATTTGCATATTTTATCTCAGTTTAATGTAATTATTTATCTCCTCCAACTGTTACTTGTTTATCATGGGAGATGAATAAGAAGGCAGGAATAATGCCGCCTGTTTCAGGTCAATGAAGATCTAGAAGAAGGTACAAGGTCTAACATCATCATACATATATTTGATGGAGCTCTTGATAGGAGCAGAATTAGATTTATCAATTGCAGGCAACCTTATATTCTTTTACATAACAGCATGGTTGAATTGGTCACAATCCCAGAAAAACCTAGGAAAAAGAGTCTTCAACTTTGAAAATTAATCAAGAAAGAGACATAATCCCATTATCATAATTTTTTTTGTATAATCAGCGACTTTATTCTTTAACATAAATTATCTCCTATGTTGACTTGAAGCGCTTAGTTGTTCATTGCTTAGTTAATTCCCACTCTATCTTCACGAACCTATGAATATTTATATAAAATCAATAAGGCATTAGGTGAAACTTGTAGATCAAGGTTTGTATGCATTGGCATCCATATTATATAATAAGCATCGATCCTTCATCGTATTTATCAAAACATATTCAGGTGCCATTGACACATACACTGTGTGTTAAGTTTTTGCTTAACCATGGCTACCTCTTTCTGTAGTCCATCATCTCTAGGACTTCAATTAGTTTTTTATATGTTTTTCTTATTCTTGTTACCTTTGTCTAAATCAGTATATTTCAAGATCAACAGTTTTGATGTTGATGCAACAAATATACTCTATTCAGGCCACGCCATGCCTTCGGTTAGAACCATAGAGTTTAACAAAGTCAACTACTTAACTCGTGTTGGTCAAGCCAACCGTTTTGACACGGAGATACATGTTAATTTGGTGAAACACATTTACAAAACTCAACTAAGTATTGTCGACGAGGATTCGGAATGATAATTTCTTTTACTATTAGTTATGTAATTTAATTTTTAGTTAAGATTAATAAAAAAAACATAATTTTTATTAATTTTATTTTTAATATGTAAGTTAATCGTACATTTATTTTAAATTAATCTTGTATTTAGTTTCATTTTTAAAAAATAAATAAGATGTGGTAATTTCCTAGATAAAAGGGAGGCGAAGAGATGAATATGGGGAGTGACATGAGATGAACTTAGGTGAGGAAGATGGGAAAATGACTAAAGAGACCATCAAAGTTTCAAATTCGTTAGAAAAAAATCATTCAAGTATTACTTGTTCAAAAAATACCATCAAACTAAGACATATGTTCAAAAAGCGCCAACGAAGTACATGTTTTCTGTTCAAAAAACATCATCTCTATGGTTTGGGGTAACTTACATATTTAGTCCCTAATTTTTTTTCTTAACTCGGACAGTTCATTTAGTTTAAATTTGCTTCGACTTTGGACCCTGATCGAGTTAAAAGACGAAGATACCCTTATTACTTTCATTTAACATTATTTTATTTATTTATTAATTATTTATACAATTTATGTTATTATTTATTAATAGTATATCAATTGTATAAATAATTAACAAGTAATAAAAATAAATGTTAAATAAAACTAATAAGGGTATATTAGTCTTTTAACTCGATCATGGTCCGAAGGAAAAATAAATACAAACGTTAGGAACTGTCCGAGTTAAGAAAAAAAAAGTTAGGGGCTAAACATGTAAGTTACCCCAAACCATAAAGATGGTGTTTTTTGAACATAATATGTATTTCGTTGGTGTTTTTTGAATATATGTCTTAGTTTGATGGTGTTTTTTGAACATGTAATACTTAAATTGTGTTTTTTGAACAAATTTGAAACTTCAATGGTCTTCTAAGTCATTATCACAAAGAAGACCTCATAGGCTTAGTAAAATGGAAATATTAATATTTTATAAATACTCAAAACTATAAATGTTCTGCATATACATAACTTTTACTCATTGATTTATATTTTGTCAATCATAAACTTTTATAAAAAAATATATATTAATGTGTTCTTCCACATGACTGGCAACTAAGCACGTTTTGTGATTTATCAGTTATCACACCATTTATTTTAGTGTGTCAAACATCAGATTGTTTTTGTCATGTCAGAACGTTGTTTGGAACATTACTACTCATTCTGGGTGAGGCATTGAAATTTCTACCTAGTGGACCCGGCCTTGCCTTTGATGCATTCCATCCTAGTATATATATTGCTTGTCAAAGTTGTCTTCATGAACTCTTCCGATGTATTTGCTGATGATTCGGTAGGATTACATGATAACCAGCATAATTTGTTACAGCTCAGCTAGATTATATTGTTTAAAAATCATCTTTATTTCTATTAGTCCACCGCATGGCTTTTGACAATTTAAAAAACTCACTATGACATATTTATATATCTTTATTCGTAGGACCCATAAAAGGAAAATATGCAAAGCAAGCGTAATACTCCGACTGTCTTTGGTTAAAAAATTTCATGTAATCATGTTGGTTAGCTTCATATATAGATCTTATAAAATCAGAATTTAAATTCCAAAATTACGTCTTAACAATTAACATATGCTAATTTCATGTTGAGACTTTCCGACGCATATCTGCATAATCATGGCTTCCTTTTGCTCATGTGGAACGATGTATGCTGATATTACATCTTGTATCTATTTTCTTATGTTGATTTTCCCCATATCTAACTCGGTTTATTTCCAAGTAGCTCGTTTTGATTCCGATGCAAAAGAAGTGGTCTATATAGGCGATGCAGTGCCTTCTTTTGGAGCTGTGGAATTCAACAGTGTTGTCTACTGTTGTCGTGTTGGCCAAGTCCTTTATAAACAGAGAGTTCCCTTATGGGATTCAAATTCAGGAAAGCTTTCAGATTTTGTTACTCATTTCTCTTTTGTAATCGACACCCAAAAGTTTGTCCCCTATGGCCATGGCCTTGCTTTCTTTCTTGCTCCAGTTGGTTTCACAACTCCTCTTAACTCAGCTGCTGGCTTTCTAGGCCTCTTTAACTCAACAACTAGTGATAATCCGACGGATTTCCGACAGTAAAATTATTAGGATATTAGCAACGTATCTGCGACAGTTTGGCAACAGAATAAAATCAGTCGGTGATCTGTTACAATTTCCGACGGTTTACCGACGGAAATCAACAAATTTGAAACTCCGTCGGTAATGGGTTGGTAAATTAATATTTTAGTTTTTAATCGTAAGGGCAATCCGGTAAAATAAAAAAAGGGGTATTTCACGGGGTATGTGCTTCGTATCAACTTGACCTAAATCAAGACTCCCTGAACTCGTGAACGAACGCCGACAAGTCGAAGCATCGCCTCCGAGCTCTGGCTTTCTTGCCGCCGCCGCCGTCAACGGAGCTGAAGGCATCGACCGCTCCGACTTCTGGAATTCGTTGAGTACTGCTTCTCTTTGAATAGCTTACAACACAGGTATGGATTTGCATTATGACTTCAACTAGGTCATGCTCTTTAATTCTTTGAGTACTGCAATCCTCCCCCTTGCTTTTTTAGGTTTACCAATTTATGGATCTTAAATCATTCATTAGATGCTCCTGACTATTCCATAGACACGATTATTATCTAATCAAGTACATATGCGGAGCTTTAAACCTGGTAATCGGAGTAAACTTGTTTGTATTTGAGTTTTCTCCGACAATGAACTCCAATTGGAACTCTACTGTAGTTCTTGATCGTTGGAGGGCGTAGGAAAAACACTCGCAGGGGGTGTATATGTATATAGCGAATCAAGAACATGAATACAAGTAGTATTTCATCATTCTATGGGTATATATGTGTGTAAGGAGATTACAAATTGGATTTTCACCAGCAAATGTTTGTAAAAACCTAATGTAGGATACAATGCAACACCCCCTTCGCCATATAATATCACAATTAGAATCTTCACTAAGCAATAACAACCACCAAAGTAACTGAATCATATTTCTTCTGTTAACATTTTTCATAAACAAGGAACAGTTGCATTTTGTCTTTTACCTTATCAATGATGTGAATTTGCTATAGTAAGAGGAATGTAAGAAAAATCTTAAGCTTTGTTTGTTCTTCTAAATATATGGAAACTCAGTAAAATTTATATTGCCCTTGAATCTTGAATCTTGATAGATTGTTCAATAGATGTTTATAGATGAATATTGATGGTTTTACTTTGCTGCAGTTTCGGTTTTTGGTTCCACCTCAGCAATAACCTGGACCATATACAGTTATAATTGCAGTTTCGGTTTTTGGTATATTCTGATTACTTCCATATGATTGCCTTAACTTTTATATTCAGATTACCACAAGAAGCTAAAAACTTAAAATTTCTTATTTATACAACTCTAACTCTATACAGGAATGAGCCCTTCTTCTAGAGAAAAACAATAGACTTTACTCCTCCTCTCATAGAATGCAATTATAACTGTATTGACAGTTATACATTAATACATTTTCCTTCATTCTATGTTCTCTGGGTATCATCGAATAGAACCCATAATAATCACAAACCAAGTACCAATCTTGACATAATCATGGCAAAGTCGAACCAGAGACAACTCAATAAAGAAGATGGGGTTTATCAGACTCCTATCTACCATCCATCCATACAAAGTAATCCCTCCCGGATTATTCTGTTTTATCTCTTAGGGTCTTTTTGGAATGATGGAATGGAACTATAAAGGAATGGAATGAGCAACTTTATGATTCTCTTTAAATTGAATTGAACATTCTTTTTCAGAAAAAGGTCAACTCATATGTAAAATAATATCAACCATCTTACTTATGATCTGTTTTTGCTGATCGATGCATTTGTTATTTAGTAGAATCCTAAACCTGCAATAGAGGAAATCCATTTGATTGGGAAGGGTAACCACACTCAAAATGGAACCCTAGATAACTCTGCCAGCCATATAATGGAATTGAGTCCCTTCCATATGGAACGGAATCATGAATTTTTATTCTTTCTGTTTCCATCAGAATCCGCAAAACTAACACGCCCTGATGGCCTGATGTTTCTTTTTTAAAACTAATTGATTTCATGGACAGGAATCTCGAATTCCAATCCGACCATTTCACATGATTGATGTGTTCCATATTGTTATTAATAACAAGATACTGAAATTTGTTTTCACACCAAATGCTCTAATTATAAAATGTATAAGGCTTAACGGGGAAAGTTTCGTTTCTGTTTTTTTGTTAAATATTTAATAATTAAATATTTGATATGAATGCACTTGTTATTTCATTATGCAGGCAACTGTTCTTGACCCTGCAGATTATGCAGGCATTGAAGCTGCATTAGACAACCACATAGTGAGCAGTACAAAATTAAATTCAACTTTATTGCTTTTTTTTGTAGATTGAGTTAGTTTTTTTCTCCAAAATGGAGGTGGTATTTTTAATATATTTACCATGAAATTGGTCGTTTTGGGTGTATTTTGTCTCTAACAGGTCAAATGAGTTAACTATAAAAGATTATATTACATTTTTTGGTCCCTGTGTTTATTTTTATTTTCAGATCTTTTCCAAAATAGAATCTTTTTGCAAATTTGGTCCTTACTCAAGGTTTCCATAACACTTTTAGTCCATATCACATATAAAATGACTACTTTGCTCCCTAGTGGTGATAAAAATTTGTTAAGAAAAAAACCTTAAGGTGAAAAGTAGTCATTTTTACCTGGGGAAAGGACCAAACATGTGACAAAATCCTTTAAAAAAGACCAAATTTGACAAAATCCAGAAGATTTGACCCTAAAACTTGTCCATTTTGCCATCTATTATCCAAAGATCCATTTTATTTCAACAACAGAGTTATAAAAGAGAATTTGTATATAAACTAATTTATAATTTATATACCACAGGTTAGTCTTTGCTTCACAGAATCACCCACAAATCCATTCCTAAGATGTGTTGACATTGAGTTAGTTTCAAAGCTGTGTCATGCAAAAGGAGCAATTGTTTGCATTGATGGAACATTTGCAACACCTGTTCTACACTCAGCAACCAAATACATTGGTGGCCAAAATGATGTAAGCAAAAAATCAAGAATCTATTTCTTTGCTATTAATTTTTTTTACCATTATTAACAAATATTGGCTATCTTTGACTTTTTTTTCGTTCTTGCTGGTTGTATTAGTGTAAGTAGCTTATGAGTTGTTTTTAACATGCTTGATATATATAACAAGGGTGTCTTAGTTTGTTTTTTTTATTTTTTTATTTTAATAATTAAATATTTATTTTAATGGCAGAAAGCTGCATACTAAATCATTCGAGGCATGAAAACACTGCATCTACGTATAAAGCTTAATGGTGTTGCTGAGGGAAACTATAGGCTTTGACTCGATCATATCAATTTTGCAGCTAAGAGGAACCACATACAGCTTTACTCAGCAAAAGGTCATACATTAAGTACTTATTAGTTATTTAGCATATCATTATCCTTTATAAACATGCTTTAAAAATTTTAAGTTTGTAATTGTTTTCCATAGACAATCAATCTACCGAGTGACTTGGAAACAATTAGTTTGCTGCTGAGTGGAGGTCTGGAAATCGATCTTGGGAGTATTGGACTTTTTTACTTTTATTTTATTGGTTTTAAAATATAAATTTGATGAATGCTGTAAGATTTTTTTGTGTTGAATATGTAATCATCTTTTATTTTTTCATGAATTTATATAAATTTTTTTAATAATGCCAAAATCCGTCGCTAATCGGTCACAACAAAATCTGTCGGTAATCCGTTAGTGAGTTATTTCGAGATTCCGTCGGTAATCCGTTAGTAAATTATTCCAGATTCCGTCGGTAATCCGTTGCAAACAAATTCTGTTGCTAATCCGTTGCAAACATATTCCGTCAGTAATCCGTTACAAACTATATTTTGTCGGTGATCCGTTACTACCGACAGAAAAAGCCGTAGCTAAAAATTTTCCGTAGCCGTTAGAAATCCGTTACAAACGATTAGCGACAAGAATATACCGACGGATTTTGGTCTGTTACAATTCTGTCGGTAAAGAGTATTACGACGGATTACCGACGGATTTGACCGTCGGTAATACTCTTTTTTGTAGTAGTGTCCTACTCGGGATCCTCCTATGGAACACGTAGGAATCAACAGGAATTCACTTTCTTTGGTTGCATATGCTCCTTGGAATGCTAGTTTGCATAATAAAGCTACTGCGAATGCTTGGGTTTCTTATAATTCCTCTACTAAGAATCTAAGTGTCTATTGGACCTATGAAAGGAACCCCAGTTTTCAAGGGAACTCAAATCTTTCTTATCAAATTGATCTCAAAGAGGTTCTTCCTTCATGGGTCACTATCGGCATCACAGCTTCCACTGGTCAGTATATGGAGAGACATACCCTTCAGTACTGGGAGTTCAACTCAAGCTTGGATATAAAAGATGACAATAAAACGACATCACAAAAGGTGAAGCTGGGTGTCGGGTTAGCAGTGCCATTAGGTGTTCTACTAGCAGGAGGCATAATAGCATATAGTATTATCTATTTGAGGAATCACATGAGTCCTTCAGATGAAACATTAGAGACAATCAACCTGTCTTCAATCAATGATGATCTTGAAAGAGGAGCAGGGCCCAAAAGATTTTCTTACAGAGATCTTGCTTTGGCTACTAATAACTTCGCTGATGACCTCAAGTTGGGTGAAGGAGGATTTGGTTGTGTTTACAGGGGATACCTCAGCCGTGAAAGAAAAGTAGTTGCAGTTAAAAAGATTTCAAGTGGATCTAAACAGGGAAAGAAGGAATATATAACAGAAGTGAAGGTCATAAGCAGTCTAAGGCATAGAAACTTGGTGCAACTCATAGGTTGGTGCCATGATGATAATCAGTTTCTACTAGTTTATGAGTTTATGCCAAATGGTAGTCTTGACACTCATCTTTTTGGGAAAATGGATCCCCTTTCTTGGAGTGTGAGGTACAAGATATCATTAGGTTTGGCTTCTGCCTTGTTTTATCTTCATGAGGAATGGGAACAATGCGTGATACATCGTGATATTAAATCAAGCAATGTGATGCTAGATTCGGGATTTAATGTGAAGCTTGGAGATTTTGGGTTAGCTCGACTTATGGACCATGAGTTAGGTCCACAGACAACTGGTAATTTAGCAGGAACATTAGGATACATGGCACCTGAGTATGTAAGAACCGGTAAAGCTAGCAAGGAATCGGATGTTTATAGTTTTGGGGTGGTTGCAATGGAAATCTGTTGTGGAAGGAAAGCTAGGGATTGTATTGATGGGGATTCTGAAATGGGATTGGTGGATTGGGTTTGGTGTTTGCATGGAAAAGGGGAGATTCTTTCGGGAGTTGATGAGAGGTTGAATGGAGATTTTGATGAAGAACAAGGTAAGTGCTTGATGATGGTTGGATTATGGTGTGTGCTCCCTGATCGAAGTCTGAGGCCATCTATAAGACAAGCGATTCAAGTTCTTAATTTTGAGGCCCCTATTCCCAATATTTCAGTGAATATGCGTGTTCTTGGATACCATGCATCAGCTACTCCTACAAGCACTTCTGGAGATCCTTTCTTAACTTCTTCAAGTATCAATATAGGTCGTTAAACTACATGTTGTTTCAAGTTGAGGATTTCCGTTTCTATATATTTCCTTTAAATAAGTATATCTTACTTCTTCTTTTAGATAAGATTCTTTAAGACTGAAAATCAGACACATAGGGAAAAGACTAATATATAAAACTTACTTGTGTATTCGATCCATCTCTGTATAAACTAATTTAATTGTTGTTTTATTATGGGAGATGAATAAGAAGGCTGGAATAATGCCGCGTGTTTCAGGTCAATGAAGATCTAGAAGGTACGAGATCTATCATCGTCATCAACATGCATTTGATAGAGCTCTTGATAGTTGATAGGAGTAGAATTACATTTATTAATTGCCGACAAACTTAGGCTATGTGGTATCCTCACGGGTGGATTGTGTGTGAAAAAAATGACACGTAGATTTTTGACTATTTCAAAACCAACCCACCAGGCTATGGAAATGGTGTTCACCGGTGGGTTGGTGGTGAAGAGGGAAAAAGAAGAGAGAGAAAGAGAATGACCGATGTGAGGGAAAAATGAATGCACCAATCAAAAGGCCCGTCTTCCCATCCACCAGACATCACTCCACACCCAAACCACCGATACACGGGGCGGTGTTCACCGGTGAGTTGGTGTGCCACATAGGAAACTCACGCGTGGATTTACATCCACTCCGGATAGTCTTATATTCTTCCACGTGACAACATGGTTGAATTGGTTACGATCGATTGGTCACAATCCCAGAAAGACAAAGGAAAAACAATCTTTAACTTTGAAAATTTACAAGACACGTAGGCATTATAACTTTTTTTTTGGTCTATTCATGCAGTTTATTCATTAGACAAAATTGCAAAAATGGTTCTTACGTTAGCAAATTTATGTGTTTTTGGTCCAAAACGAAATGTCGGTGCACCCGTGGTCCAAAATTGGATCTTTTTATTATTTTTGGTCCCTATACACTTAAAATGACTTTTATGCCCTTATGATTTATATTTTTTATTTTTTTTTAACTGTTGAAATACATAAACTAATTTAATTTATATCTTTTTAACTTAAAACAAAAAAAATACAAACAAATAACCCATTCCCCACTCTTATCTTAACGAACCCCTTCATCATCGACTTCACCCTCATCACGGATATTTGGAACCACCATCATCAGCCACTATTCTTGTCGGAGTTCACCTAGATCGCAACCACCATCACCTTTTCTAGAGACCTGGTTGCTAGACTCCCCACCCCACTATCACCACCATTCGCCAGCATCGATACCGCAGGAAACCTTCACACCCCACCGATCTATTCGTACATTGGGGAAGGAATGATGAACTGGGTCAACAGAGACAGCGGGGGAATTTAAACCCAAATCGAATCACCCACCAAACATGGAGTCTTCGGTTATGGGAGGTCAATTGTAGAAGATGATAAAAAAAAAATTAGGTCAAGACCTTTTCTTTAACCACCACCAGCCGATTGCCACAACCAAACAACCTCCACCAAGCTTCATTAGACCGCCATCACTGCCAAGCTTGGTTTCACCTTGTCCAACTTGCTCCACATTTGCTTCCTTCCGTCTACCACCACCATTAAATCGAAGACCATCACAGCTTCCCCACTTCCATCTCCAACGACAAGCGATCGATTCAAGTCTTACTCTCAGTCATTCTCTACCCCACTACGTACTAGAGGTGTCGAACGGGTAAAATTTTCGGGTTTCGAGTAGAGCGGGTCGGGTTGTAGCACCCGGTTCCTGGTACGTAAATGTTATTTGAGTATTTCCTTTCTTTTAGCCTTGGACTCGGCGAGTCATAGGTCCGATTCGCCGAGTGGATGCGGGACCCGGGACACGTTTAAGTTGCTGACTCGGCGAGTCCATATCCTGGACTCGGCGAGTCACAGCTGTTGGATGAAACCCTAAGTTTCAGGGGTTTGCACCCTATTTAAGCAGCTTATCTGCCCCAGGCCAGCCCCCATTCTCTCCCCAGAGCTCCCCAACCCTCGTTTGTGCTTGTTCTTTGAAGATTGAAGTTTTGTTGTGTACTTTTGAAGGCTTTGAAGGAAGGAAGGAAGTAGATCCAGAAGATAGGAAGCCATCCAAGCATTATTTGTGTCCTTCCAGCAGTTCCTTTGAGGTATAACCCGTTTTCCCCTTGATTCTATGCTTAAAACTTCATTTGGGTCCTTCTTGGTCATTTCCCCAAGTTTGTATGTGCATTATATGTCGTAATAAGGCGTTTGGCCTTTGGATCTATGCAAGATTGAGCTCCAGGAGCTCAGATCTGTTAGCTTTTTGGCCCCATGTGGCTTGTTAGCCCTAGATCTACCCTTTTGAGACATTTTGAGCCCTAAAATCCATATTGGTGAATATCCACACGTAAAGTTGGAAACTTTACGTGTGATTCGTGTCCTAGAAGTCCAGATCTATGAATGGCATGGACTGGAATCGAGCAAATCGGTATATTTAAGGAGTGCATGGCAACGACTCGGCGAGTCGTTCATGTGACTCGGCGAGTCTACTCGCGAGTCTTCGAGTTTGTCCCCTTTTTGTAGTGTCGAGTGAGCAGTGAGTCACAGGGTGTGACTCAGTGAGTCAGAAGCTTAACCCATCCATGGAGGTACTCGGCGAGTCAATGCCCTGACTCGGCGAGTTCAAGGCAATCTCCTTAGATCAAGATCAGACTCGACGAGTTGTTCATACAACTCGGCGAGTCTTAGCATGGGTGTTCTTCGGATGAAGATGAACTCGACGAGTTGTTCATACAACTCGGCGAGTAGGATGAAGGACTTGAGTATTGGTCATGAAGGCGAACCCGTCGAGTCGTCGCCTAACTCGACGGGTAGGATCGGGATTCAGGGCAGTCGTTTACGTAGGGACTCGGCGAGTCGGAAAGCCAACTCGGCGAGTCGAGGTCAACTGAAAGTTGACTCTGACTTTGACTTAGGGCAAGGTCAGGGGTAAAATGGTCATTTTACCCAAAGGTCAGTGAGCAGTGTTTGATTGAGTATATTGTGGGAATTGCAGCCGGAGGGTTTCCGGAGCAGCAGCAGCAGCAGTAGTAGGTGATCAGTTCCCACACAGACCAGCAGCTATTTCGAGGTGAGTTTCCTTCCCAGTAGGAACGGGTCTAAGGCACCAAGGCCGACCCGTGTAGACGATATGCTAGTGCTAGAGTGTGGGCCGAGCCCGTATCTCTGTTGTAGTTAAGTACGGTATATGTGTTAATATGATAGAATTGCTTATACTTGTTGTCTGCGTGATACTTGTATGTTATGGGTTAGTGGTTGAGTGTGGGCAGGGCCCGTATCTCGCCAAGGTCGGAGTGTGGGCTAGGCCCGTATCTCCCAGATAGCGAAGTGTGGGCAGGGCCCGTATCTTCACGAGTGTGGGCGAGGCCCGTATCTCCCGGCTAGCGAAGTGTGGGCAGGGCCCGTATCTTCCCGAGTGTGGGCAAGGCCCGTAACTCCTAGCTGAATAATGGTTGTTATTTGTTGCATGGTATGCGGTATTATGGGGGAACTCACTAAGCTTTGTGCTTACAGTTTTCAGTTTTGGTTTCAGGTATCTCCTCAGCTAGGGGAAAGGAGCCGGCGCGGTAGCGGCACGTCACGCACACACTCTCCGATTTCCGCATTTACGAGCTTCACTGGGATTTGTACTCTGATATTTTAATTAAATGTATGACTTGGTTTTTAGACACGGTTCTGGTGTGATATTTTGATCAGACAATGTTTTAGTCCTTTTATATCCTCTAAAAGTGATGTTTTTAAAACGAAATTTTTGGTCATGAAAATTGGGTTGTTACAAGTTGGTATCAGAGCCCTGGTTTGAGGGATTCGGACACACCTTCGGGGGTGTCTGAACTCAAATCGAGGGATTAAAAGATTTTCTAAAAGAAAATGTTTTTGAAAATTGAGAAAAGAATTTTGATAAAGAACGAAGTGTGTGATGTGCGCGACCGGCCGAGCTCGAGTAAGTATTCCCCAAAGTACCCATACAAGTTTATGTTATGTTTATCAGCTTTCGTAGAACAGCATGCTAGAATAGGACTAAGGATCTAGGAGTGATACCTTATGTGCCTGCTATTTGTGTTTTAGTTGTATGAAAAAAAAATTTGCATGCTAGTTATCGGGTAGACAGTAAGTAGGATAGCCTGATTGGGTTATGCCTGGTAGTATGAGCTTAGCACTTTATGCTAGCTCAGTTCCTGAAGGTGATAGAGTTAGTTGAGATTGTTACCCTTATCTGAATGCTGCTTGCTTCGTGCTTCGTGGGACTCTGAATAATGGGAGTTAGCCATTAGGCGAATGCGTCACGTCACGTGTGACTAGGGTTGAATAACCTTAGAGTGCCGGATTTGATCCTACTGCGCAGCTCTTGTTTGAGTCCAACCGTTGTAGGGACGAGTCGGATACTCGAAGGATTATTTGGGCCTCGTCACATGTGATGGTATTCGGGTAATGGCTAACTGGCATTACAAAGAGGCCTGTAGCAGCTGAGGACTGGTTAGAGTGGAACTAGAGATTTCCCTAGGGCAAGCCTAGGATGAGTATAGCAGTGATCAGCAATAGTGAAAGGGATCTGGTGGAGTCGAGGCAATCCTTGAAGAAGGTACGGATAGATGTGGAAGGTAGTATGGGCCCGTACTACTGAAAGCAGAGGATCTGTACCCGAACCAAGGATGGCCAAGATAAGACCAGGGAACTTGTAAGTAGATGTGATCCCTCAGGGAGTATCAGTATCACTAATGATTGTTGTGATGTATTGCAGAATGGTGGTACTCCGATCGAGGCCGGTAGATGGCGGCTCAGGAGAGGGGTCAGGTTCCGAGCCAATTGATGAGGGGCTACGCGAGTTCATCGCGTCAGAGATCACCAGGGGTATCCTTGAGTCGACTCCCATTATCTTTGGGTTGATCAAGGAAGGGATCATGGAGTTGATGGAGGATCGCCTTCGGGCATTCAGGAGAGATATGGCATCTAGCCAGGCAGGATCTCGCACGCTGTCCTTCAAGGACTTCAGGGGCAGCGGTGCGCCGGATTTCCATGGGGTGAAAGACCCCATTTTTCTGTCATTTCTAGTTTATATAGTTTTGTGATAAAATGTTGCTTTCAATTGCAAGAAATAGAAATTCACATTCATTTTTTTTTTTTGTTAAATTGAGTAGCATCTCTTTGTACTCTATCAAAACTGGTGAATCAAACATGTACATCATATAGACACACACACAAACCAAACGTATATTTCTATTTTTCTCAATAAAGGGTTGTACTTTGAAAGTATAACATTATAATTAGGTATACCATAAAGACAACCACCTAGCTTTAGCAATGTACTTACAAAGTACAATTCTCTAATAATCCATGAAAGTAAGTTTCGAGTTACCATTAATGAATCTAACTGAAATTTCGTATTTTATAATTGGAAAATTATATCATTTTTGGTAATTTGACATGTTGAGGGAATGTCGTTGTAAACCAATGTCGAAGACGATGAAGGTGAATAATTATAGGAGGAAGTGAATGATGGTAGATGCAATGCGGATTCCAGATGAGTTGGAGCCTCCCGAAACAAACCATACATATATGTCACGGTATAACACTGTAGCTTAAGAATTTATTCTATAATTGAAAAAAATATGTCATTAGCTTTTTAAATCAAAAAAATGTGCATGTTATTCTATTAATATTAATTGTTATATCATTGGTCTTCTTTTACCATAAAACCATAAACAATTGTAATTTTTACATGTTTTCTATCAACATCAACTATTATGATATTGTTTATTTTAAGTTTTGAAGTTCACCTAAAACATAATTATGCAACTCCAAATTTTCACCAAAATTATCGTAAGGCTCTTGAAGTTTCTAAACAAAAATTTACATGTGAGAACTCACAAATGAAAACCCCGGAATTAGGGTTTGTGCTTTGGGCCACTATGCGATGTGTAGCTTGAGCTACGCAGAGCGTAATTCATTAAAGCCCCTGAATCCAATGTTCCTCCCACACGATACGTAGGATGCTACATTACGCCATGCGTAATGGCCAAAACCCAACTAATTACATTTTTCTTAAGAAAAGAAGTTTACCTGAAGGACCGGATGTTACAAATGTTTATTATGGTTAGCTAGATCCTATTGAAATCTTTAATACTTGTTTCTTGTTAAATAGTTTTTTTAATCTCAACAAACTAACATTGAAAAAAATAGAGATAATTAAGAAAGAAAGAAAGAACTAGGGTTGTGTTAGCTTTTTGCAGTCCTAAAAATGGAGAACTAAAAGACCAGAAAAAACGAAACTGCCCTTCTTACCCCTTCTCCACATTCATACCCTTTTGACGAGGCGTGTGTTGTTTGTGTTTGTACAATTTGTCCCCTCTTTTCAGTTCAAGATTTGGCGGCGAACCAAGAAGAAAGTTTTACAAGTCTTCTTACCCTCTCTCGTTCTCTCTCTTTTGAATATGTTTCCTCTAATCGTGATTGTATCAGGGTAAAGATGATGATAGTAAGAAAAATAATGGTGTTACGACGAAAATCACAATTAAAAGTTTTTGGGCTACGAAAATACACTAAAGTCATAATATTTTCAACGATTTAACAAGAAAGTCTAAACTTTATTTTTTGACAGTAAAATCCTAATTCACAATTTGACCAAAAAGTCCTAAATTTTTTTGTTTTTTTACGGTAAAGTCTTAGTTACCGGCTAACCGGAAAAAATGGTAAATGTGTTAAAAATTGATGGTAGTTAGGGCTTTACTTAGAGATGGCAACGAGACAGGTTTGGGACGGGTTTTGATAATCCCGTTCCCATCCCCGAATATGAAAATCGATCTCATCACCGACCCGATTCCAATGGGTACCCGTTTACCAAACATTATTGGGTCTGCGGGTATCCCAACGGGATAATGGGGATTCCCATTTAACATTCAAATTAAGAATAATTTTGATGCAATGAGAATACAAACCATTAGACTTAGTGATGCAAGCATAAATTCATATCCAAAATAATTTTGATAATTTACAAAACCATTAAGAGCAGACGTATTTGTTCTGGTACATAAGCCGTTACTAGTAGCAAAAAAAATAAATAAACACATTAGCATTCATAAATCATAATATCACTATTACTCTAAGTACTATGAATAAAAAAAATGTCAAAACACTAGCACTACAAATACAAATAAACAGGAAGTTATTTCAAGAAATTATCTTTAAATCTTTCACAACAAAGAAGATAACTCAAGGAAATACACCTATTTTATCTATGTTTTTTTTTATAAAATACGTTTATCTACGATTTTATAAACGTATTTTTTATAAAATAGTGTAATTTTTATAAAATACGATTTGTATACTATTTTATCTATGTTTTCTAAAACATAGATAAAATGTATAAAAAATGTATACAAAAACGTATTTTAGAAAACATAGATAAAATAGTGTATACAAAAACGTATTTTAGAAAACATAGATAAAATAAATTATCTACGTTTTTGTATACATTTTTTATAAAAACCGATTTGTATATATTTATATACTTAATAAATATTTATTTTATAACTAGATATTTCATATACAAAAAACTTTTTAAAAAAAGTTTTTATATAGAAAATATAACATTTTTAAGTGAAAATACGTTTTTTTTGTATAAATATGATTTCATAAAGAAAAAACATATTAGAAACAATTCTTTGAGAAAAAAAAGTTGTAAGGAAAACTAAAGTTATGATGAATTCATAATAAAATTCTAAAATTTGGGGAAAAATGGTAAATTTTGGATCAAAATTGTAACAAAATTTAAATATGGGCCAAAAGTGTAAATTTCGGACAAAATTTGTAATACATTTTGAAATCTGGGCAAAAAGTGTAATTTTTGAAAGTTGGATGACCTGTTGAACAGGTCAAATGGTTAAATTGAATACAATTACCAGTATTTGAGACTTAATTGAATAAATATATATATATATATATATATATATATATATATATATATATATATAGAGAGAGAGAGAGAGAGAGACTAAATTGATTATGAGGCCAATATATAGGGACTTTATTGTAGTTTTTCATATATATATATATATATATATATATATATATATATATATATATATATATAGAGAGAGAGAGAGAGAGAGAGAGACTAAATCAATTATGAGGCCAATATGTAGGGACTTTATTGTAGTTTTTCATATATATATATATATATATATATATATATATATATATATATATATATATATATATATATATATATATTGTTTACCATCCCCGTAACCAAACCTGTGAAAATTTTCTAAAAGCATACCAAACCTGATTCCGGCCCCGATTAACCGATCCCAAACCCGACCCTAAGATGTCGGTTTTCGGTTTTCACCATCGGGTTCGGTTTCTTTTGCCATCCCTAGCTTTACTGTAAAAAAAAATAATAATAATAAAAAATAAAGTTTAAGACTTTTTTATCAAATGACCAAAAGGGATAATGGCTTAAAAGAGTAATATATTTTTCGATTTGTACACATATGGTCACTGAGTTTTTTTTTCGTCCACATTTACCCCTTCAACTTGTTAAACTGTACACATTCAGTCCTTATGACCGGTTACTCTAGGTTAGCTGGGAAAAATGACTTAATAGGGTAATATATTTTTCATTTTGTACACATTTAGTCCTTCATATTTTTGTAGTCCTTAATATTTTTTTTGTTTCAAAATAAGTCATTTTTCTTTTTGTACTTATTCAGTACTTATGAATTTATGAATGTGGGACAATCATTGATGAAGTGTGTAGGGTTGTTGATATGTATGTGTAACGTCTCATTTTCACAACAAAAAAAAAATTATTTTTAAATAAGGCAAAAGTCTCTAATTATAAATCTATTATTAAGAAAAAACGTTTATTCCAAAATACATTTATTGAAAATCAGAGTAATAAGAAACACGGAATCTTGAACACTATTGATGAGTGTGTACAGTTATATCTTCGCCTTCCCACGATCAACGATAGAACCTGAAAACATAAACCACTGGGTAAGCATAGAGATTAGTGAGTTTCCCCCAAAATACTCGATACAACAAACGTATTATCATGCATAACGGACCCACACTCATCAGATTAAAATACATTGGCCTAATCAATCATCGGACTGGAATGTCAACATGCAACAAGTCCAATCAGGCATCGGACTGGAATCACTAGGGTTTGTCGGCATGCCACCTTAACCCAACTACTTCTCGAGCCTCTGTGGCTATGACTTACAACCGACCCACACCAGGTATCTTGTCCTACAGCATATAGCAGGACTACCTCAACCTATCCTACCACCATATGACTATCCCACGTAAGATGTCGCGAGAAAAACCTACATAAATCATTCATAAGTACTTAATGAGTACAAAAACAAAAATGACTTATTTTGTAACAAAAAAAATATTAAGGACTAAATGTGTACGAAAATATTAAGGACCAAATGTGTACAAAGTGAGAAATATATTACCCTATTAAGTCCTTTTTACCGGCTAACCTGGAGTAGCCGGTCATAATGACTAAATGTGTACAGTTTAACAAGTTGAATGGATAAATATAGACGAAAAAAAATTAATGACTAAATATGTATAAATCAAATAATATATTAGCTTTTAAGTCATTTCCTAACCAAAATGTTAGACTTTTGTATATATATATCTCATTTTCCTAAACTAAAATGTGATTAGATTACTCACTTTCCCGTTATTATTATCTAAATTATTTTAAATCACTGAAAGCCTCACAGCAACCGGTTATTTCTTCCTTGAGTAAATTACGCGAATGGTCCCTGTGGTTTAGTGTAAATTACACGCTTGGTCCCTAACTTATTTTTCTAACTCGGACTGTCCTCAACTTTTAATTATGTAACCCGCCTAGTCCCTATTCTCACATTCCGTCAATTGTTTCCGTTAGACACCCCACGTGCCTTGCACGTTGGGGGTATAAAAGTCTTTTCACATATCCAATGTTATAGCGCCAAGAAAAAAAAGGACGTATCGTTGATCAACGTGATCGGACACAAGCTTCACAGACAAAACCTTTGAAAACCCTTTGAAAACCCTTGAAAACCCTTGATCGAAAGAACCCTACATTTGAAAACGACGATGGCGCCTTGGAGGATACGTGCTACCATGGACGAGATTGACGTTGCTCGTAGATATGGTAAGTGTTTACTCCCTCAATCAGTTAGTAACTTAAAAAGAAAAATGTGACTAACCAATCTTTCCGTGAATATACAGCCGGACATCCGACGATATTCTCTGTCCGATTACACCATGGTGGACAGTTTACAAAGTTCCCTGGAAGAAAGTACATCAAAGGCAAGCAAAATTATGTTGATTTACTAGACATTGACACCTTTTCCATTCACGACATTGACGAGATTATGGAGGAACTTGGGCATATTGATTCAGACGAAACACTACTCTATTATCATTTCCTGAGACCATTTGGCGATTTGGATTTTGGGTTATTTGCTTTGGGTTCAGATCAGGATGTTCATCATCTGGGTACGTATGTTGCTAACCATAAGCTAATAGATGTATATATTGAGCATGGGAAAACAAATTTACATACTTATTCTATGTCCCCCAACCCTAGTAAGGTTAAAATTGTTGAAATTAAAGAGCCACCAGCTTGCTCCAAACAGTTGTTTTTGGAGTGGAATGACTCTCCAATTGAGCATGAGAGTGTTCCAGACCTAACAGAAGTTGAGAATGATAGTCATTTGGACAAAGAACCATCTTTGGTCGACCATATTGAATTTGAAATGAATGTAGAGAATGAGGATGATTATGATGGTAGTGGACACAACAATGGCAGTGGAAATGATGAGTTTGATGATGATAGTGAGAGTGAAGATAGTGATTTTTTTATTGATGAGGACAATCTCATACATGATGTTGATGTGGATATGAAAGATTTCCATATGAACATTGACAAGGATGTAGAATGGGTTGGAGGTTCTTCTGAAAGTAATGTACCTGAAGATACACAACAAGGTGACTTAGAAGTGATCAACACAGAGGTTTTGTTGTCTGGGTCTTCATCAGATGAGGCAAATGATGGTAAGCGAAGGAAAACTATTAGGGCCATACAGAGGGCTTATGAAAATGATGCAGCTTTGGTTAGTGAGCCCTTCTACATTTTTCAAACTTTCAGTTCATCTAAGGACTTTAAGACACAAGTGAAACTACATTCCATAAGGACAAGAAGGGAAATACAATTAGAGAAAAATGATAAGAATAGGGTTAGGTTTGTGTGTAAGGGCACTATACCAAATCTTGCTACTAATGAAGAAGAGAAATGCCCATGGGTTATATATTGTAGTAAGTGGAAGCGTGACATAGATTGGATGGTTAAGACATACACGAAGGAGCATCGATGTCTACAAACAAGGAAAGTCAAAGCGTGTGACTATAAGTTCCTTTCAGAGCATATAGTACAAGTTATTGAGACAAACCCAAAGATTCCTATTAGGGCTTTACGAGAGCAACTCCAACGTGAGTACCAGATGGACATTTCGCATATGAAAACTTTTAGGGCAAAGCAGCAAGCTTTAAAGCATGTTCAAGGAGATTATGCCAGCCAATACAGGCTGTTAAGGGACTATGTTTTAGAGGTACAAGCACGTAACCCAGATACTACGGTTAAAATTGATGTTGAAAGTGAAGCGAATCCAACTGTTGAGACAAGAACATTCAGGCGTATCTATGTTTGCATTGGAGCTTTGAAGCGAGGTTTTGCAGCGGGAAGAAGGGACTTTCTTGGACTTGATGGAGCCTTCGTGAAAGGTCCATATCCAGGCCAAGTTTTGTCTGCTGTGGTAAGATCTTCTTATTTCTTCTTGTATTGTATGTTCTTTATTTTAAGTAGTGTTAATTGACCAATGTTTTCTGGTAATTTATGTTTCTTATCAAAGGCATTGGATGGTAATAATGGGATATATCCTTTAGCCTATGCTGTGGTTGAATCAGAAACATTGAATTCTTGGACTTGGTTTTTAAGTAATTTGGGTGATGACTTAGGTTTGGGAACAAATTCCAATTTCACGTTTATGAGTGACAGACAAAAGGTATTGGAACCTATCCAAACTAGGTTTTATAGTTTTATACTATTGATGCAGTTATACTAACATACAAACATGTTACTATTGCTAGGGTTTGTTGCCTGCGATTGCAACACTATTTCCATGTGCAGAGCATCGCTATTGTCTTCGTCACATACACGACAACATGAAAAAGAACTGGAGGGGAAAGGTGTTCAAGGATCTTCTTTGGGAATGTGCCACGACCTCTAATGTACAACACTTTCATCAAGCAATGGAAAAACTAAAGAAGCTTAACAATGATGCTTATGAGTGGCTGAAACAAATACCTCCTCAAAGTTGGGCTCGCTCCCACTTTACTGGTATAATGACTTTCGATCTCTACTTAATAATTTTAAAAGAAGGTAAATTGAATACTGACATAGAAGTTGTTTATGTTCAGGGAGAGCACATTGTGATGCTCTAACTAATAACCTGTGTGAAGCATTCAACAGCAAGATAGAAGATGGTCGTGATGCACCAATTATTAACTGCATTGAGTTCATCAGAGAGTACATTATGAAGAAGATAGTCAAAGTTGACAAGGAAATTCAGAAAGTTGTAGGTCCTTTGACTCCTACAGCTACAACAATATTGGATAAGATAAAGAGTAAGGCAGAACAGTATGTTGCAACATTTTGTGGTGCTGGAAAATATCAAGTTGCTGGACCATGGCAAGATCAGTGTATTGTGGATGTAGGTCAACAAAGTTGCACGTGCAAAAGGTGGGAATTAACAGGAATTCCGTGCAAACATGGTGTGGCTGCTATTTGGGACATGGGGAGGAATGACAAAGATGTGGGAATCCCAGAATCATTTGTGCATCCATGTTACTGGTTATCAACCTGGAAAGAGATGTATTCTTTTAAGGTTAGTCCAATCAATGGAAGGTCCATGTGGGAGAAGTCAGCTATACCAACAACTCTGTTGCCTCCAAAACATCGTGTTCCCATAGGAAGACCAAAGAAGAAGAGAACAATATCAATTGTGGAAAAGGAGGACTTTGTTAGAGGAAACACAGCATCGAGGGCCCATAGATCAGTAACATGTACGAAGTGTAACAATGTTGGTCACAATGCAAGAACCTGCAAAGGGCAAAGACCAATTGTTGGTGGGGGTGGTGGACAATCACAAGTCAAAGGAAAAGGGAAAGGGAAGGCAACCACTTGATGGTTTGTAATAGGGCTAGTCTTTTGTTACTTTAAATATGAATGGATTGTGTTATGTTACTGCTTGTAATAGGGCTAATATTTTGGTACATTATTTATGAATAGTTTGTAATAGGGGCAGTATTTTGATACTTGTTTTAGCCAATATGTTGGCACTTTTGGATGAACTAGTTTGTCACCCTCATTGCCCTGTAATAGTTTGGTACTAATTAATGGAATGTTTTCTTCTTATGATACACCATTGGGTAGATAATAATTTGGTTTATATTGATTTTTACATTTATATTTTCCATAATAGTTTGGTACTAAATTAGATTGTTATATTCTTCTTATGATGTCACCCTCATTGCCCTGTTATAGTTTGGTACTAATTAATGGTCAATATGCTGCTTATACATCACTTTAAAACATAATCAATACAACACTGCTACAACCATTACAGTACATTTGCATTACAATACATAGATAACCTAACCAATACATAAACACCATTTTCATTGATCTTAAAAATCTTAACCATCTGCATTACAATACATACACAACTTAACCATTACAGAAAAGGATACCTTCACATTCACTGCTACAACCTAACCATTACAGATAATGATACCATCACATACATTGCTACAACCTAACCATTACAGAAGACTTTACCATTACAATAACAAATCATCCCCACCTTACAACTTGTAAACAAGTATCACCAAGAACAATACCCAACTAATAAATAAACATATTTTCAAGAAAAGATTTTCATTTTTCAGCTTCTTGTTCAACCTCACAAGCCAGGAGATTGTCAATCTGTCACCATGATCCTTTTCATCATCATCTACCCAAGCAATAAATCCTTTACGTGGTTCCTGTCAATTTCAAAAGCCACGGTTACAATACCTATAATCGCATACAGTGATATCCCCATCTAGGGTTACGATTACAAAATTCTCAACTACAACATACCTTAATTGGACATGCGTAAAAGGGTCTTCCTGGATTATTGTTAGTAGTTGAAGTCCGAATTACAGCAGCACGCCCACAATCGCATTGAACCATCCTTGATTTGAACATCCGTAGGTGTAACCGCTTCAAACGATGGAGGATTGAAAGAAACTCTAAATTAGGTTCGATCCTGATGAAAAATTAGTATTTGAAGATCGTTGGAAATGTGAAAAGACTTTTATACCCCCAACGTGCAAGGCACGTGGGGTGTCTAACGGAAACAATTGACGGAATGTGAGAATAGGGACTAGGCGGGTTACATAATTAAAAGTTGAGGACAGTCCGAGTTAGAAAAATAAGTTAGGGACCAAGCGTGTAATTTACACTAAACCACAGGGACCATTCGCGTAATTTACTCTTCTTCCTTTCATCAACAAGTGAACTCTCGTTTCCCCCAACTCGCTCCCACTGCCGTCGGCGTGCCAGACTCCTTCTGCACCTCCGATGAAAGAGAACAAAAGCAAACGACGTTGCAACCATCATTTTTGTGTCCTCTATTTCTCATTCCCACTGGTTTCGCAGGAATCAATCGATCCCACAAATGGATTGGGGGCTTTCTGGGATCAATCGATCCCCACTGACCTCCTTGGAAGAAATGAAAGTCAGAGATGATTTCCTCTCCCCCACTGATTAGCTGCCTTTCTTTTCTTCCCCTAATTTTCTTTTGCTCTTTATCTTTTTCGAAACTGGTATAATAGATGGATTTGGGTGGGTTGGAGGTTAAAGACGGTGAATTTGTCTTTCAATTCTCTTTTTTTCGAATCGGATTTAGGTTTTTTATTTGTATATATATGCTATTAACCATTTTATGTTGTTCATACTTCTTTGAGTTTGATTTACGATTTGCAAAAATCAATAAGCAGACTAACAAAACCATTGACGCTCTTGCCGCCTCCGAATCCATAAATTGTCTGTCTTCAACCCAACAATCGATATGTCTGTGATTTAGTGCTTTTAGGCCTTTTTGCGATTTGTCTTTCTCACTTGTAGATGTGATTCTCTGTTGAGTGACATATTAAAAAGAAGGTAACAGCAATTTACTTTCATTTATCCATGTTTAATTAATTAATGGAAAAAATAGAAAACAGAAACAATGTAAATATAATTCGAAGTAAAATGTTATTAATTGAGAAAAAAAAATTAAAAAGAAGGTAATAGCAATGTACTTTCATGTCTTCGTATGTCTTAGTATTCTACTTCCAGTTTTATAGCAGTGTTATCCAAAAAACAATTTTCATTGATATAAATGGATAGACTTTTTGAAGGATATTCCATCTATTTTCAAAAATGACCATTCTGCCCCTACAGGAATAAAGTATATTACATAAATGGTCACTGCATATACAATTGCAGGAAAATGGTCCCAAGTTGTACAATTTTTTCAAAGTATAATCGTTTAATAGGAAAAACTTATATTTAGGTTTAATTAATTAATGAAAAAAAATAGAAAACAGAAACAATGTAAATGTGATTGAAAGTAAAAAGTTATTAATGGAGAATAAATTAAAAAGAAAATAATAGCAATGTAGTTTCATGTATTCGGTTGTTTTAGCATTCTACTTCAATGTATTTACCTTAAAGCTGTGAAGGAGAGAGTGATACAAACAAAAAACGTGGTCCTGAGTTGTTGATCCATTTGCTAAATCTAAGAAAAAGTGCTGAAATGTTATTTGATATAATCATATTAATAAACAAAGAAAATGAAACCCCGAGGCGTATGTCAATTTTGAATGTGCAGGGAAAGCATAATGCATGTTAACCTGGTATGCAAGAAAGAAATTAATTCCAATCGGAAGAAGAGATGTATGACAGTTTTGAAGGAGATGCATCATATGCTAACTTGGTATATAAGAAAAGCAAAGAATGTTGTTATTAATCAGCATCTTAATTAAAAAGACTACTTGGAAGCAAAGCAATTTAATTAGAAGAAGTAATTAAGTTGATTCCTCGAGTGATGCATCTGCCACATTTTAATTTAAAGTTCAGGGTAACAAATCTTTCAATTGCCATTGATGTTCAGCTCGTATGGATATCACAAAAGAGAGAGAAGATATGGAAGAGATTAATCATTTTAGTCATAAAAATCATCCATTAAAGCTTGTCAACTCAGAGACGATTGATAATGCTGGTTTGGAGAATCGTGGTGGTGGTGGTGTAATAGGTTGCTATGCATGTCAAAAACCTATATCATCAAGTGGCTTTGCATATGCTTGCATGCCATGTCGTCACTTTATGCATAAAGCATGCGCACAGCTTCCGCTCACTATCAATCTGCCTTCCTTGTATGAGCATCCTCTAACGCTACGGGATCGCGGACCTGTAAAAGATTTCAGATCTTGGACTTGTGATGTTTGTTGTAATGTAAACCTAGGTAGGGGGTTTTATTATAATTTTAGAAAACCAGAGGACAACTTTAAGTTTAATGCTTGCATAGATTGTTGTGTTGTTGAGATTGGTCGCAAGGTGGAAGCTGATGTTATCAAGGAGGGGACAAGGATCAAGATTGAACATGAAGGTCATCCACAACACACTTTATCCCTTCAGTTAAGACCCGCTGCATTCCTGTGTGATGCTTGTAACACTGAGGATAAAGGTTTGTTCTATCTTTGCGACAGTTGTGGCTTTTGGATCCACAAGACTTGTGCTTCCTTAGCCCCTACCATCCATCGACCGCATCATCACCCTAATCACCCACTCACTCTGGTCTATTCTCTTCCAGAAAAATTCTATAAATTCTCTTTTTATTGCGAATTTTGCAACATTTACATCCGACGGAATGATTGGTTGTACCATTGTGAAAACTGTAGATATTTTTGCCATATCAAATGCGCCTTAAATGCAGAGCTACCTTCTACTCCAAGGTAAATCTTCTTTAATTTCCTTTTCTATGTTTAAGAAAATTGCTCCTTGAAATTAACTAAGAATTATATGTGGTTTCAGAGATGGTCCAAGTACTTCCATTGCTGATGAAGAGGTAGATAATTTGCTGCAATTTCCCATGTCAAATGCATTTACAAATCCATTGAAACTACTACACTCTGGAATGATAGCACCAGATGATGACGATGATGCTGATCGAAAAACTATGATTAACCATTGGAGTCATCGTCATCCATTATTTCTTAATGTCAAACATCAAGCTGACATGTCTGGTTGTAGTAGTGATCGATTAGAGGTATGTCATGGATGTGTACGACACATATCACTTCCGTACTATAGTTGCAAATTAGATGGATGCTCATTCACTCTCCACAAATATTGTGCCGATTTACCCCTCAGATTAGAACATCTACTTCATCCACCTCATTTGCTTCACTTGACGTTGCAACATGCGTCTATCTATCAATGCAATGGTTGTTTCAGCGGTGGCAACAATTTTTTTTACCAGTGTCAAACTTGCAAGTTCTACCTCTGTGTCAACTGTGCATTTCTACCCAAAAGCATCAAACATAAATCCCACAAGCATCATCTTATCCAGGTTATTGATCGCGAACCTCTTTGTAGCATGTGCAACTCATGGTCCGAAAGGATGAGCTATGCTTGTAAGGCTTGTAACTTCATATTGGGCAAGCGTTGTGCAATGAGGATGCCGAATTCCATTGCTCATAGGTATTGCAAAGGACATGAAATCCCATTGATGTATCCCCCAATCATGGATCATCCCGAAGATTTCTTTTGCGATGTATGTGAGACGGAAATGCACCCCAAGTTCCCCATGTATTATTGTCAAAAATGTAAAAATTCTTTTCACCCTCTATGCATTAGTCTTCTCGATTATTATCAAAACATGGTGTACGAGGGCAGCATAAACGTTTCCTATCACAAACATCCATTAACATATGTTCGAAGAAAGAGAACGCCCAAATATGTGTGTTCTACTTGTAATTGTGATATTAATGGTCGTTTGGTTCTTGAATGTCGGGCAAAAGTTTGTAATTTCAATATATGTTATCGATGTCATCTTTTAAGTAACAAGTGTTGATGCATTGTTAATGATGTAATATGATTCGGAAGTAACTAAGGGGTATGTCATTGTTTCTATAAGCTATTTCTATGTGTTTGCATGCTTTCTCTTTTTCTTATCTTGTATTCAAGAGATTCATGCTTAAAAAAAACATCATTAGTGAACACAAGTGCACCAATAAAAACAGGGATAAGAAGATGATACCTTTAAGATTCCAATCGGGGGGGGGGGGGGGGGGGGCTTTTTGAGTTTTCAACAGCAAGATCAGGATGACAATTGTGATGATTTTATAATGTGACTATTTTTTTAGAGATTTTTGAAAACCAGGTGGGTAAATGGAGTGATTTAGCTAGATGGAGGAAATCGATTTAGAAGAATGGTTCTTGTCTTGGTAGTGATGATGATTTGGGCATCTGGGGTTTGGAATTGGGGGATGAACTATCATCTAGTTGGATCAACACTGAATCAATCCCTCATTCACACGCTCTTTAATTTTGTTGTCAAAGATGGGAGAGCATAACAAGTGAAGGGTGTTGGGAATGAGGTTCACACCACCGAATCTGGAGAAGAAGGTCTCCTTCAAAGTAAACAATAGATGACCTACAAAACGATTGGGGTTGGTTCTTGAACAGGTGTGGGGTGGAGTATTGGATACCAAGCAAGCACTTCTGAAGATCCAATCTTAACTTCTTCAAGTATATATATATATATATATATATATATATATATATATATATATATATATATATATATATATATATATATATATATATATATATATATATATATATATATATATATATATATATAGGTCGTTAAACTACATACTGTTTCAAGTTGAGGATATCTGTTTCAATATATTTCATCTAAACTAAATATGTATTACTTCATCTTTCAGACTGAAAATTAAACACATAGGGAAAAAAACTAATATATAAAACTTATTTGCATATTTTATCTCAGTTTAATGTAATTATTTATCTCCTCCAACTGTTACTTGTTTATCATGGGAGATGAATAAGAAGGCAGGAATAATGCCGCCTGTTTCAGGTCAATGAAGATCTAGAAGAAGGTACAAGGTCTAACATCATCATACATATATTTGATGGAGCTCTTGATAGGAGCAGAATTAGATTTATCAATTGCAGGCAACCTTATATTCTTTTACATAACAGCATGGTTGAATTGGTCACAATCCCAGAAAAACCTAGGAAAAAGAGTCTTCAACTTTGAAAATTAATCAAGAAAGAGACATAATCCCATTATCATAATTTTTTTTGTATAATCAGCGACTTTATTCTTTAACATAAATTATCTCCTATGTTGACTTGAAGCGCTTAGTTGTTCATTGCTTAGTTAATTCCCACTCTATCTTCACGAACCTATGAATATTTATATAAAATCAATAAGGCATTAGGTGAAACTTGTAGATCAAGGTTTGTATGCATTGGCATCCATATTATATAATAAGCATCGATCCTTCATCGTATTTATCAAAACATATTCAGGTGCCATTGACACATACACTGTGTGTTAAGTTTTTGCTTAACCATGGCTACCTCTTTCTGTAGTCCATCATCTCTAGGACTTCAATTAGTTTTTTATATGTTTTTCTTATTCTTGTTACCTTTGTCTAAATCAGTATATTTCAAGATCAACAGTTTTGATGTTGATGCAACAAATATACTCTATTCAGGCCACGCCATGCCTTCGGTTAGAACCATAGAGTTTAACAAAGTCAACTACTTAACTCGTGTTGGTCAAGCCAACCGTTTTGACACGGAGATACATGTTAATTTGGTGAAACACATTTACAAAACTCAACTAAGTATTGTCGACGAGGATTCGGAATGATAATTTCTTTTACTATTAGTTATGTAATTTAATTTTTAGTTAAGATTAATAAAAAAAACATAATTTTTATTAATTTTATTTTTAATATGTAAGTTAATCGTACATTTATTTTAAATTAATCTTGTATTTAGTTTCATTTTTAAAAAATAAATAAGATGTGGTAATTTCCTAGATAAAAGGGAGGCGAAGAGATGAATATGGGGAGTGACATGAGATGAACTTAGGTGAGGAAGATGGGAAAATGACTAAAGAGACCATCAAAGTTTCAAATTCGTTAGAAAAAAATCATTCAAGTATTACTTGTTCAAAAAATACCATCAAACTAAGACATATGTTCAAAAAGCGCCAACGAAGTACATGTTTTCTGTTCAAAAAACATCATCTCTATGGTTTGGGGTAACTTACATATTTAGTCCCTAATTTTTTTTCTTAACTCGGACAGTTCATTTAGTTTAAATTTGCTTCGACTTTGGACCCTGATCGAGTTAAAAGACGAAGATACCCTTATTACTTTCATTTAACATTATTTTATTTATTTATTAATTATTTATACAATTTATGTTATTATTTATTAATAGTATATCAATTGTATAAATAATTAACAAGTAATAAAAATAAATGTTAAATAAAACTAATAAGGGTATATTAGTCTTTTAACTCGATCATGGTCCGAAGGAAAAATAAATACAAACGTTAGGAACTGTCCGAGTTAAGAAAAAAAAAGTTAGGGGCTAAACATGTAAGTTACCCCAAACCATAAAGATGGTGTTTTTTGAACATAATATGTATTTCGTTGGTGTTTTTTGAATATATGTCTTAGTTTGATGGTGTTTTTTGAACATGTAATACTTAAATTGTGTTTTTTGAACAAATTTGAAACTTCAATGGTCTTCTAAGTCATTATCACAAAGAAGACCTCATAGGCTTAGTAAAATGGAAATATTAATATTTTATAAATACTCAAAACTATAAATGTTCTGCATATACATAACTTTTACTCATTGATTTATATTTTGTCAATCATAAACTTTTATAAAAAAATATATATTAATGTGTTCTTCCACATGACTGGCAACTAAGCACGTTTTGTGATTTATCAGTTATCACACCATTTATTTTAGTGTGTCAAACATCAGATTGTTTTTGTCATGTCAGAACGTTGTTTGGAACATTACTACTCATTCTGGGTGAGGCATTGAAATTTCTACCTAGTGGACCCGGCCTTGCCTTTGATGCATTCCATCCTAGTATATATATTGCTTGTCAAAGTTGTCTTCATGAACTCTTCCGATGTATTTGCTGATGATTCGGTAGGATTACATGATAACCAGCATAATTTGTTACAGCTCAGCTAGATTATATTGTTTAAAAATCATCTTTATTTCTATTAGTCCACCGCATGGCTTTTGACAATTTAAAAAACTCACTATGACATATTTATATATCTTTATTCGTAGGACCCATAAAAGGAAAATATGCAAAGCAAGCGTAATACTCCGACTGTCTTTGGTTAAAAAATTTCATGTAATCATGTTGGTTAGCTTCATATATAGATCTTATAAAATCAGAATTTAAATTCCAAAATTACGTCTTAACAATTAACATATGCTAATTTCATGTTGAGACTTTCCGACGCATATCTGCATAATCATGGCTTCCTTTTGCTCATGTGGAACGATGTATGCTGATATTACATCTTGTATCTATTTTCTTATGTTGATTTTCCCCATATCTAACTCGGTTTATTTCCAAGTAGCTCGTTTTGATTCCGATGCAAAAGAAGTGGTCTATATAGGCGATGCAGTGCCTTCTTTTGGAGCTGTGGAATTCAACAGTGTTGTCTACTGTTGTCGTGTTGGCCAAGTCCTTTATAAACAGAGAGTTCCCTTATGGGATTCAAATTCAGGAAAGCTTTCAGATTTTGTTACTCATTTCTCTTTTGTAATCGACACCCAAAAGTTTGTCCCCTATGGCCATGGCCTTGCTTTCTTTCTTGCTCCAGTTGGTTTCACAACTCCTCTTAACTCAGCTGCTGGCTTTCTAGGCCTCTTTAACTCAACAACTAGTGATAATCCGACGGATTTCCGACAGTAAAATTATTAGGATATTAGCAACGTATCTGCGACAGTTTGGCAACAGAATAAAATCAGTCGGTGATCTGTTACAATTTCCGACGGTTTACCGACGGAAATCAACAAATTTGAAACTCCGTCGGTAATGGGTTGGTAAATTAATATTTTAGTTTTTAATCGTAAGGGCAATCCGGTAAAATAAAAAAAGGGGTATTTCACGGGGTATGTGCTTCGTATCAACTTGACCTAAATCAAGACTCCCTGAACTCGTGAACGAACGCCGACAAGTCGAAGCATCGCCTCCGAGCTCTGGCTTTCTTGCCGCCGCCGCCGTCAACGGAGCTGAAGGCATCGACCGCTCCGACTTCTGGAATTCGTTGAGTACTGCTTCTCTTTGAATAGCTTACAACACAGGTATGGATTTGCATTATGACTTCAACTAGGTCATGCTCTTTAATTCTTTGAGTACTGCAATCCTCCCCCTTGCTTTTTTAGGTTTACCAATTTATGGATCTTAAATCATTCATTAGATGCTCCTGACTATTCCATAGACACGATTATTATCTAATCAAGTACATATGCGGAGCTTTAAACCTGGTAATCGGAGTAAACTTGTTTGTATTTGAGTTTTCTCCGACAATGAACTCCAATTGGAACTCTACTGTAGTTCTTGATCGTTGGAGGGCGTAGGAAAAACACTCGCAGGGGGTGTATATGTATATAGCGAATCAAGAACATGAATACAAGTAGTATTTCATCATTCTATGGGTATATATGTGTGTAAGGAGATTACAAATTGGATTTTCACCAGCAAATGTTTGTAAAAACCTAATGTAGGATACAATGCAACACCCCCTTCGCCATATAATATCACAATTAGAATCTTCACTAAGCAATAACAACCACCAAAGTAACTGAATCATATTTCTTCTGTTAACATTTTTCATAAACAAGGAACAGTTGCATTTTGTCTTTTACCTTATCAATGATGTGAATTTGCTATAGTAAGAGGAATGTAAGAAAAATCTTAAGCTTTGTTTGTTCTTCTAAATATATGGAAACTCAGTAAAATTTATATTGCCCTTGAATCTTGAATCTTGATAGATTGTTCAATAGATGTTTATAGATGAATATTGATGGTTTTACTTTGCTGCAGTTTCGGTTTTTGGTTCCACCTCAGCAATAACCTGGACCATATACAGTTATAATTGCAGTTTCGGTTTTTGGTATATTCTGATTACTTCCATATGATTGCCTTAACTTTTATATTCAGATTACCACAAGAAGCTAAAAACTTAAAATTTCTTATTTATACAACTCTAACTCTATACAGGAATGAGCCCTTCTTCTAGAGAAAAACAATAGACTTTACTCCTCCTCTCATAGAATGCAATTATAACTGTATTGACAGTTATACATTAATACATTTTCCTTCATTCTATGTTCTCTGGGTATCATCGAATAGAACCCATAATAATCACAAACCAAGTACCAATCTTGACATAATCATGGCAAAGTCGAACCAGAGACAACTCAATAAAGAAGATGGGGTTTATCAGACTCCTATCTACCATCCATCCATACAAAGTAATCCCTCCCGGATTATTCTGTTTTATCTCTTAGGGTCTTTTTGGAATGATGGAATGGAACTATAAAGGAATGGAATGAGCAACTTTATGATTCTCTTTAAATTGAATTGAACATTCTTTTTCAGAAAAAGGTCAACTCATATGTAAAATAATATCAACCATCTTACTTATGATCTGTTTTTGCTGATCGATGCATTTGTTATTTAGTAGAATCCTAAACCTGCAATAGAGGAAATCCATTTGATTGGGAAGGGTAACCACACTCAAAATGGAACCCTAGATAACTCTGCCAGCCATATAATGGAATTGAGTCCCTTCCATATGGAACGGAATCATGAATTTTTATTCTTTCTGTTTCCATCAGAATCCGCAAAACTAACACGCCCTGATGGCCTGATGTTTCTTTTTTAAAACTAATTGATTTCATGGACAGGAATCTCGAATTCCAATCCGACCATTTCACATGATTGATGTGTTCCATATTGTTATTAATAACAAGATACTGAAATTTGTTTTCACACCAAATGCTCTAATTATAAAATGTATAAGGCTTAACGGGGAAAGTTTCGTTTCTGTTTTTTTGTTAAATATTTAATAATTAAATATTTGATATGAATGCACTTGTTATTTCATTATGCAGGCAACTGTTCTTGACCCTGCAGATTATGCAGGCATTGAAGCTGCATTAGACAACCACATAGTGAGCAGTACAAAATTAAATTCAACTTTATTGCTTTTTTTTGTAGATTGAGTTAGTTTTTTTCTCCAAAATGGAGGTGGTATTTTTAATATATTTACCATGAAATTGGTCGTTTTGGGTGTATTTTGTCTCTAACAGGTCAAATGAGTTAACTATAAAAGATTATATTACATTTTTTGGTCCCTGTGTTTATTTTTATTTTCAGATCTTTTCCAAAATAGAATCTTTTTGCAAATTTGGTCCTTACTCAAGGTTTCCATAACACTTTTAGTCCATATCACATATAAAATGACTACTTTGCTCCCTAGTGGTGATAAAAATTTGTTAAGAAAAAAACCTTAAGGTGAAAAGTAGTCATTTTTACCTGGGGAAAGGACCAAACATGTGACAAAATCCTTTAAAAAAGACCAAATTTGACAAAATCCAGAAGATTTGACCCTAAAACTTGTCCATTTTGCCATCTATTATCCAAAGATCCATTTTATTTCAACAACAGAGTTATAAAAGAGAATTTGTATATAAACTAATTTATAATTTATATACCACAGGTTAGTCTTTGCTTCACAGAATCACCCACAAATCCATTCCTAAGATGTGTTGACATTGAGTTAGTTTCAAAGCTGTGTCATGCAAAAGGAGCAATTGTTTGCATTGATGGAACATTTGCAACACCTGTTCTACACTCAGCAACCAAATACATTGGTGGCCAAAATGATGTAAGCAAAAAATCAAGAATCTATTTCTTTGCTATTAATTTTTTTTACCATTATTAACAAATATTGGCTATCTTTGACTTTTTTTTCGTTCTTGCTGGTTGTATTAGTGTAAGTAGCTTATGAGTTGTTTTTAACATGCTTGATATATATAACAAGGGTGTCTTAGTTTGTTTTTTTTATTTTTTTATTTTAATAATTAAATATTTATTTTAATGGCAGAAAGCTGCATACTAAATCATTCGAGGCATGAAAACACTGCATCTACGTATAAAGCTTAATGGTGTTGCTGAGGGAAACTATAGGCTTTGACTCGATCATATCAATTTTGCAGCTAAGAGGAACCACATACAGCTTTACTCAGCAAAAGGTCATACATTAAGTACTTATTAGTTATTTAGCATATCATTATCCTTTATAAACATGCTTTAAAAATTTTAAGTTTGTAATTGTTTTCCATAGACAATCAATCTACCGAGTGACTTGGAAACAATTAGTTTGCTGCTGAGTGGAGGTCTGGAAATCGATCTTGGGAGTATTGGACTTTTTTACTTTTATTTTATTGGTTTTAAAATATAAATTTGATGAATGCTGTAAGATTTTTTTGTGTTGAATATGTAATCATCTTTTATTTTTTCATGAATTTATATAAATTTTTTTAATAATGCCAAAATCCGTCGCTAATCGGTCACAACAAAATCTGTCGGTAATCCGTTAGTGAGTTATTTCGAGATTCCGTCGGTAATCCGTTAGTAAATTATTCCAGATTCCGTCGGTAATCCGTTGCAAACAAATTCTGTTGCTAATCCGTTGCAAACATATTCCGTCAGTAATCCGTTACAAACTATATTTTGTCGGTGATCCGTTACTACCGACAGAAAAAGCCGTAGCTAAAAATTTTCCGTAGCCGTTAGAAATCCGTTACAAACGATTAGCGACAAGAATATACCGACGGATTTTGGTCTGTTACAATTCTGTCGGTAAAGAGTATTACGACGGATTACCGACGGATTTGACCGTCGGTAATACTCTTTTTTGTAGTAGTGTCCTACTCGGGATCCTCCTATGGAACACGTAGGAATCAACAGGAATTCACTTTCTTTGGTTGCATATGCTCCTTGGAATGCTAGTTTGCATAATAAAGCTACTGCGAATGCTTGGGTTTCTTATAATTCCTCTACTAAGAATCTAAGTGTCTATTGGACCTATGAAAGGAACCCCAGTTTTCAAGGGAACTCAAATCTTTCTTATCAAATTGATCTCAAAGAGGTTCTTCCTTCATGGGTCACTATCGGCATCACAGCTTCCACTGGTCAGTATATGGAGAGACATACCCTTCAGTACTGGGAGTTCAACTCAAGCTTGGATATAAAAGATGACAATAAAACGACATCACAAAAGGTGAAGCTGGGTGTCGGGTTAGCAGTGCCATTAGGTGTTCTACTAGCAGGAGGCATAATAGCATATAGTATTATCTATTTGAGGAATCACATGAGTCCTTCAGATGAAACATTAGAGACAATCAACCTGTCTTCAATCAATGATGATCTTGAAAGAGGAGCAGGGCCCAAAAGATTTTCTTACAGAGATCTTGCTTTGGCTACTAATAACTTCGCTGATGACCTCAAGTTGGGTGAAGGAGGATTTGGTTGTGTTTACAGGGGATACCTCAGCCGTGAAAGAAAAGTAGTTGCAGTTAAAAAGATTTCAAGTGGATCTAAACAGGGAAAGAAGGAATATATAACAGAAGTGAAGGTCATAAGCAGTCTAAGGCATAGAAACTTGGTGCAACTCATAGGTTGGTGCCATGATGATAATCAGTTTCTACTAGTTTATGAGTTTATGCCAAATGGTAGTCTTGACACTCATCTTTTTGGGAAAATGGATCCCCTTTCTTGGAGTGTGAGGTACAAGATATCATTAGGTTTGGCTTCTGCCTTGTTTTATCTTCATGAGGAATGGGAACAATGCGTGATACATCGTGATATTAAATCAAGCAATGTGATGCTAGATTCGGGATTTAATGTGAAGCTTGGAGATTTTGGGTTAGCTCGACTTATGGACCATGAGTTAGGTCCACAGACAACTGGTAATTTAGCAGGAACATTAGGATACATGGCACCTGAGTATGTAAGAACCGGTAAAGCTAGCAAGGAATCGGATGTTTATAGTTTTGGGGTGGTTGCAATGGAAATCTGTTGTGGAAGGAAAGCTAGGGATTGTATTGATGGGGATTCTGAAATGGGATTGGTGGATTGGGTTTGGTGTTTGCATGGAAAAGGGGAGATTCTTTCGGGAGTTGATGAGAGGTTGAATGGAGATTTTGATGAAGAACAAGGTAAGTGCTTGATGATGGTTGGATTATGGTGTGTGCTCCCTGATCGAAGTCTGAGG
Source organism: Lactuca sativa (assembly GCF_002870075.4). Classification (NCBI taxonomy): domain Eukaryota; kingdom Viridiplantae; phylum Streptophyta; class Magnoliopsida; order Asterales; family Asteraceae; genus Lactuca; species Lactuca sativa. Next base: position 18,207 of record NW_026440211.1, on the reverse strand, counting down.
CCATCTATAAGACAAGCGATTCAAGTTCTTAATTTTGAGGCCCCTATTCCCAATATTTCAGTGAATATGCGTGTTCTTGGATACCATGCATCAGCTACTCCTACAAGCACTTCTGGAGATCCTTTCTTAACTTCTTCAAGTATCAATATAGGTCGTTAAACTACATGTTGTTTCAAGTTGAGGATTTCCGTTTCTATATATTTCCTTTAAATAAGTATATCTTACTTCTTCTTTTAGATAAGATTCTTTAAGACTGAAAATCAGACACATAGGGAAAAGACTAATATATAAAACTTACTTGTGTATTCGATCCATCTCTGTATAAACTAATTTAATTGTTGTTTTATTATGGGAGATGAATAAGAAGGCTGGAATAATGCCGCGTGTTTCAGGTCAATGAAGATCTAGAAGGTACGAGATCTATCATCGTCATCAACATGCATTTGATAGAGCTCTTGATAGTTGATAGGAGTAGAATTACATTTATTAATTGCCGACAAACTTAGGCTATGTGGTATCCTCACGGGTGGATTGTGTGTGAAAAAAATGACACGTAGATTTTTGACTATTTCAAAACCAACCCACCAGGCTATGGAAATGGTGTTCACCGGTGGGTTGGTGGTGAAGAGGGAAAAAGAAGAGAGAGAAAGAGAATGACCGATGTGAGGGAAAAATGAATGCACCAATCAAAAGGCCCGTCTTCCCATCCACCAGACATCACTCCACACCCAAACCACCGATACACGGGGCGGTGTTCACCGGTGAGTTGGTGTGCCACATAGGAAACTCACGCGTGGATTTACATCCACTCCGGATAGTCTTATATTCTTCCACGTGACAACATGGTTGAATTGGTTACGATCGATTGGTCACAATCCCAGAAAGACAAAGGAAAAACAATCTTTAACTTTGAAAATTTACAAGACACGTAGGCATTATAACTTTTTTTTTGGTCTATTCATGCAGTTTATTCATTAGACAAAATTGCAAAAATGGTTCTTACGTTAGCAAATTTATGTGTTTTTGGTCCAAAACGAAATGTCGGTGCACCCGTGGTCCAAAATTGGATCTTTTTATTATTTTTGGTCCCTATACACTTAAAATGACTTTTATGCCCTTATGATTTATATTTTTTATTTTTTTTTAACTGTTGAAATACATAAACTAATTTAATTTATATCTTTTTAACTTAAAACAAAAAAAATACAAACAAATAACCCATTCCCCACTCTTATCTTAACGAACCCCTTCATCATCGACTTCACCCTCATCACGGATATTTGGAACCACCATCATCAGCCACTATTCTTGTCGGAGTTCACCTAGATCGCAACCACCATCACCTTTTCTAGAGACCTGGTTGCTAGACTCCCCACCCCACTATCACCACCATTCGCCAGCATCGATACCGCAGGAAACCTTCACACCCCACCGATCTATTCGTACATTGGGGAAGGAATGATGAACTGGGTCAACAGAGACAGCGGGGGAATTTAAACCCAAATCGAATCACCCACCAAACATGGAGTCTTCGGTTATGGGAGGTCAATTGTAGAAGATGATAAAAAAAAAATTAGGTCAAGACCTTTTCTTTAACCACCACCAGCCGATTGCCACAACCAAACAACCTCCACCAAGCTTCATTAGACCGCCATCACTGCCAAGCTTGGTTTCACCTTGTCCAACTTGCTCCACATTTGCTTCCTTCCGTCTACCACCACCATTAAATCGAAGACCATCACAGCTTCCCCACTTCCATCTCCAACGACAAGCGATCGATTCAAGTCTTACTCTCAGTCATTCTCTACCCCACTACGTACTAGAGGTGTCGAACGGGTAAAATTTTCGGGTTTCGAGTAGAGCGGGTCGGGTTGTAGCACCCGGTTCCTGGTACGTAAATGTTATTTGAGTATTTCCTTTCTTTTAGCCTTGGACTCGGCGAGTCATAGGTCCGATTCGCCGAGTGGATGCGGGACCCGGGACACGTTTAAGTTGCTGACTCGGCGAGTCCATATCCTGGACTCGGCGAGTCACAGCTGTTGGATGAAACCCTAAGTTTCAGGGGTTTGCACCCTATTTAAGCAGCTTATCTGCCCCAGGCCAGCCCCCATTCTCTCCCCAGAGCTCCCCAACCCTCGTTTGTGCTTGTTCTTTGAAGATTGAAGTTTTGTTGTGTACTTTTGAAGGCTTTGAAGGAAGGAAGGAAGTAGATCCAGAAGATAGGAAGCCATCCAAGCATTATTTGTGTCCTTCCAGCAGTTCCTTTGAGGTATAACCCGTTTTCCCCTTGATTCTATGCTTAAAACTTCATTTGGGTCCTTCTTGGTCATTTCCCCAAGTTTGTATGTGCATTATATGTCGTAATAAGGCGTTTGGCCTTTGGATCTATGCAAGATTGAGCTCCAGGAGCTCAGATCTGTTAGCTTTTTGGCCCCATGTGGCTTGTTAGCCCTAGATCTACCCTTTTGAGACATTTTGAGCCCTAAAATCCATATTGGTGAATATCCACACGTAAAGTTGGAAACTTTACGTGTGATTCGTGTCCTAGAAGTCCAGATCTATGAATGGCATGGACTGGAATCGAGCAAATCGGTATATTTAAGGAGTGCATGGCAACGACTCGGCGAGTCGTTCATGTGACTCGGCGAGTCTACTCGCGAGTCTTCGAGTTTGTCCCCTTTTTGTAGTGTCGAGTGAGCAGTGAGTCACAGGGTGTGACTCAGTGAGTCAGAAGCTTAACCCATCCATGGAGGTACTCGGCGAGTCAATGCCCTGACTCGGCGAGTTCAAGGCAATCTCCTTAGATCAAGATCAGACTCGACGAGTTGTTCATACAACTCGGCGAGTCTTAGCATGGGTGTTCTTCGGATGAAGATGAACTCGACGAGTTGTTCATACAACTCGGCGAGTAGGATGAAGGACTTGAGTATTGGTCATGAAGGCGAACCCGTCGAGTCGTCGCCTAACTCGACGGGTAGGATCGGGATTCAGGGCAGTCGTTTACGTAGGGACTCGGCGAGTCGGAAAGCCAACTCGGCGAGTCGAGGTCAACTGAAAGTTGACTCTGACTTTGACTTAGGGCAAGGTCAGGGGTAAAATGGTCATTTTACCCAAAGGTCAGTGAGCAGTGTTTGATTGAGTATATTGTGGGAATTGCAGCCGGAGGGTTTCCGGAGCAGCAGCAGCAGCAGTAGTAGGTGATCAGTTCCCACACAGACCAGCAGCTATTTCGAGGTGAGTTTCCTTCCCAGTAGGAACGGGTCTAAGGCACCAAGGCCGACCCGTGTAGACGATATGCTAGTGCTAGAGTGTGGGCCGAGCCCGTATCTCTGTTGTAGTTAAGTACGGTATATGTGTTAATATGATAGAATTGCTTATACTTGTTGTCTGCGTGATACTTGTATGTTATGGGTTAGTGGTTGAGTGTGGGCAGGGCCCGTATCTCGCCAAGGTCGGAGTGTGGGCTAGGCCCGTATCTCCCAGATAGCGAAGTGTGGGCAGGGCCCGTATCTTCACGAGTGTGGGCGAGGCCCGTATCTCCCGGCTAGCGAAGTGTGGGCAGGGCCCGTATCTTCCCGAGTGTGGGCAAGGCCCGTAACTCCTAGCTGAATAATGGTTGTTATTTGTTGCATGGTATGCGGTATTATGGGGGAACTCACTAAGCTTTGTGCTTACAGTTTTCAGTTTTGGTTTCAGGTATCTCCTCAGCTAGGGGAAAGGAGCCGGCGCGGTAGCGGCACGTCACGCACACACTCTCCGATTTCCGCATTTACGAGCTTCACTGGGATTTGTACTCTGATATTTTAATTAAATGTATGACTTGGTTTTTAGACACGGTTCTGGTGTGATATTTTGATCAGACAATGTTTTAGTCCTTTTATATCCTCTAAAAGTGATGTTTTTAAAACGAAATTTTTGGTCATGAAAATTGGGTTGTTACAAGTTGGTATCAGAGCCCTGGTTTGAGGGATTCGGACACACCTTCGGGGGTGTCTGAACTCAAATCGAGGGATTAAAAGATTTTCTAAAAGAAAATGTTTTTGAAAATTGAGAAAAGAATTTTGATAAAGAACGAAGTGTGTGATGTGCGCGACCGGCCGAGCTCGAGTAAGTATTCCCCAAAGTACCCATACAAGTTTATGTTATGTTTATCAGCTTTCGTAGAACAGCATGCTAGAATAGGACTAAGGATCTAGGAGTGATACCTTATGTGCCTGCTATTTGTGTTTTAGTTGTATGAAAAAAAAATTTGCATGCTAGTTATCGGGTAGACAGTAAGTAGGATAGCCTGATTGGGTTATGCCTGGTAGTATGAGCTTAGCACTTTATGCTAGCTCAGTTCCTGAAGGTGATAGAGTTAGTTGAGATTGTTACCCTTATCTGAATGCTGCTTGCTTCGTGCTTCGTGGGACTCTGAATAATGGGAGTTAGCCATTAGGCGAATGCGTCACGTCACGTGTGACTAGGGTTGAATAACCTTAGAGTGCCGGATTTGATCCTACTGCGCAGCTCTTGTTTGAGTCCAACCGTTGTAGGGACGAGTCGGATACTCGAAGGATTATTTGGGCCTCGTCACATGTGATGGTATTCGGGTAATGGCTAACTGGCATTACAAAGAGGCCTGTAGCAGCTGAGGACTGGTTAGAGTGGAACTAGAGATTTCCCTAGGGCAAGCCTAGGATGAGTATAGCAGTGATCAGCAATAGTGAAAGGGATCTGGTGGAGTCGAGGCAATCCTTGAAGAAGGTACGGATAGATGTGGAAGGTAGTATGGGCCCGTACTACTGAAAGCAGAGGATCTGTACCCGAACCAAGGATGGCCAAGATAAGACCAGGGAACTTGTAAGTAGATGTGATCCCTCAGGGAGTATCAGTATCACTAATGATTGTTGTGATGTATTGCAGAATGGTGGTACTCCGATCGAGGCCGGTAGATGGCGGCTCAGGAGAGGGGTCAGGTTCCGAGCCAATTGATGAGGGGCTACGCGAGTTCATCGCGTCAGAGATCACCAGGGGTATCCTTGAGTCGACTCCCATTATCTTTGGGTTGATCAAGGAAGGGATCATGGAGTTGATGGAGGATCGCCTTCGGGCATTCAGGAGAGATATGGCATCTAGCCAGGCAGGATCTCGCACGCTGTCCTTCAAGGACTTCAGGGGCAGCGGTGCGCCGGATTTCCATGGGGTGAAAGACCCCATTTTTCTGTCATTTCTAGTTTATATAGTTTTGTGATAAAATGTTGCTTTCAATTGCAAGAAATAGAAATTCACATTCATTTTTTTTTTTTGTTAAATTGAGTAGCATCTCTTTGTACTCTATCAAAACTGGTGAATCAAACATGTACATCATATAGACACACACACAAACCAAACGTATATTTCTATTTTTCTCAATAAAGGGTTGTACTTTGAAAGTATAACATTATAATTAGGTATACCATAAAGACAACCACCTAGCTTTAGCAATGTACTTACAAAGTACAATTCTCTAATAATCCATGAAAGTAAGTTTCGAGTTACCATTAATGAATCTAACTGAAATTTCGTATTTTATAATTGGAAAATTATATCATTTTTGGTAATTTGACATGTTGAGGGAATGTCGTTGTAAACCAATGTCGAAGACGATGAAGGTGAATAATTATAGGAGGAAGTGAATGATGGTAGATGCAATGCGGATTCCAGATGAGTTGGAGCCTCCCGAAACAAACCATACATATATGTCACGGTATAACACTGTAGCTTAAGAATTTATTCTATAATTGAAAAAAATATGTCATTAGCTTTTTAAATCAAAAAAATGTGCATGTTATTCTATTAATATTAATTGTTATATCATTGGTCTTCTTTTACCATAAAACCATAAACAATTGTAATTTTTACATGTTTTCTATCAACATCAACTATTATGATATTGTTTATTTTAAGTTTTGAAGTTCACCTAAAACATAATTATGCAACTCCAAATTTTCACCAAAATTATCGTAAGGCTCTTGAAGTTTCTAAACAAAAATTTACATGTGAGAACTCACAAATGAAAACCCCGGAATTAGGGTTTGTGCTTTGGGCCACTATGCGATGTGTAGCTTGAGCTACGCAGAGCGTAATTCATTAAAGCCCCTGAATCCAATGTTCCTCCCACACGATACGTAGGATGCTACATTACGCCATGCGTAATGGCCAAAACCCAACTAATTACATTTTTCTTAAGAAAAGAAGTTTACCTGAAGGACCGGATGTTACAAATGTTTATTATGGTTAGCTAGATCCTATTGAAATCTTTAATACTTGTTTCTTGTTAAATAGTTTTTTTAATCTCAACAAACTAACATTGAAAAAAATAGAGATAATTAAGAAAGAAAGAAAGAACTAGGGTTGTGTTAGCTTTTTGCAGTCCTAAAAATGGAGAACTAAAAGACCAGAAAAAACGAAACTGCCCTTCTTACCCCTTCTCCACATTCATACCCTTTTGACGAGGCGTGTGTTGTTTGTGTTTGTACAATTTGTCCCCTCTTTTCAGTTCAAGATTTGGCGGCGAACCAAGAAGAAAGTTTTACAAGTCTTCTTACCCTCTCTCGTTCTCTCTCTTTTGAATATGTTTCCTCTAATCGTGATTGTATCAGGGTAAAGATGATGATAGTAAGAAAAATAATGGTGTTACGACGAAAATCACAATTAAAAGTTTTTGGGCTACGAAAATACACTAAAGTCATAATATTTTCAACGATTTAACAAGAAAGTCTAAACTTTATTTTTTGACAGTAAAATCCTAATTCACAATTTGACCAAAAAGTCCTAAATTTTTTTGTTTTTTTACGGTAAAGTCTTAGTTACCGGCTAACCGGAAAAAATGGTAAATGTGTTAAAAATTGATGGTAGTTAGGGCTTTACTTAGAGATGGCAACGAGACAGGTTTGGGACGGGTTTTGATAATCCCGTTCCCATCCCCGAATATGAAAATCGATCTCATCACCGACCCGATTCCAATGGGTACCCGTTTACCAAACATTATTGGGTCTGCGGGTATCCCAACGGGATAATGGGGATTCCCATTTAACATTCAAATTAAGAATAATTTTGATGCAATGAGAATACAAACCATTAGACTTAGTGATGCAAGCATAAATTCATATCCAAAATAATTTTGATAATTTACAAAACCATTAAGAGCAGACGTATTTGTTCTGGTACATAAGCCGTTACTAGTAGCAAAAAAAATAAATAAACACATTAGCATTCATAAATCATAATATCACTATTACTCTAAGTACTATGAATAAAAAAAATGTCAAAACACTAGCACTACAAATACAAATAAACAGGAAGTTATTTCAAGAAATTATCTTTAAATCTTTCACAACAAAGAAGATAACTCAAGGAAATACACCTATTTTATCTATGTTTTTTTTTATAAAATACGTTTATCTACGATTTTATAAACGTATTTTTTATAAAATAGTGTAATTTTTATAAAATACGATTTGTATACTATTTTATCTATGTTTTCTAAAACATAGATAAAATGTATAAAAAATGTATACAAAAACGTATTTTAGAAAACATAGATAAAATAGTGTATACAAAAACGTATTTTAGAAAACATAGATAAAATAAATTATCTACGTTTTTGTATACATTTTTTATAAAAACCGATTTGTATATATTTATATACTTAATAAATATTTATTTTATAACTAGATATTTCATATACAAAAAACTTTTTAAAAAAAGTTTTTATATAGAAAATATAACATTTTTAAGTGAAAATACGTTTTTTTTGTATAAATATGATTTCATAAAGAAAAAACATATTAGAAACAATTCTTTGAGAAAAAAAAGTTGTAAGGAAAACTAAAGTTATGATGAATTCATAATAAAATTCTAAAATTTGGGGAAAAATGGTAAATTTTGGATCAAAATTGTAACAAAATTTAAATATGGGCCAAAAGTGTAAATTTCGGACAAAATTTGTAATACATTTTGAAATCTGGGCAAAAAGTGTAATTTTTGAAAGTTGGATGACCTGTTGAACAGGTCAAATGGTTAAATTGAATACAATTACCAGTATTTGAGACTTAATTGAATAAATAATATATATATATATATATATATATATATATATATATATATATATATATAGAGAGAGAGAGAGAGAGAGACTAAATTGATTATGAGGCCAATATATAGGGACTTTATTGTAGTTTTTCATATATATATATATATATATATATATATATATATATATAGAGAGAGAGAGAGAGAGAGAGAGACTAAATCAATTATGAGGCCAATATGTAGGGACTTTATTGTAGTTTTTCATATATATATATATATATATATATATATATATATATATATATATATATATATATATATATTGTTTACCATCCCCGTAACCAAACCTGTGAAAATTTTCTAAAAGCATACCAAACCTGATTCCGGCCCCGATTAACCGATCCCAAACCCGACCCTAAGATGTCGGTTTTCGGTTTTCACCATCGGGTTCGGTTTCTTTTGCCATCCCTAGCTTTACTGTAAAAAAAAATAATAATAATAAAAAATAAAGTTTAAGACTTTTTTATCAAATGACCAAAAGGGATAATGGCTTAAAAGAGTAATATATTTTTCGATTTGTACACATATGGTCACTGAGTTTTTTTTACACATTTAGTCCTTCATATTTTTGTAGTCCTTAATATTTTTTTTGTTTCAAAATAAGTCATTTTTCTTTTTGTACTTATTCAGTACTTATGAATTTATGAATGTGGGACAATCATTGATGAAGTGTGTAGGGTTGTTGATATGTATGTGTAACGTCTCATTTTCACAACAAAAAAAAAATTATTTTTAAATAAGGCAAAAGTCTCTAATTATAAATCTATTATTAAGAAAAAACGTTTATTCCAAAATACATTTATTGAAAATCAGAGTAATAAGAAACACGGAATCTTGAACACTATTGATGAGTGTGTACAGTTATATCTTCGCCTTCCCACGATCAACGATAGAACCTGAAAACATAAACCACTGGGTAAGCATAGAGATTAGTGAGTTTCCCCCAAAATACTCGATACAACAAACGTATTATCATGCATAACGGACCCACACTCATCAGATTAAAATACATTGGCCTAATCAATCATCGGACTGGAATGTCAACATGCAACAAGTCCAATCAGGCATCGGACTGGAATCACTAGGGTTTGTCGGCATGCCACCTTAACCCAACTACTTCTCGAGCCTCTGTGGCTATGACTTACAACCGACCCACACCAGGTATCTTGTCCTACAGCATATAGCAGGACTACCTCAACCTATCCTACCACCATATGACTATCCCACGTAAGATGTCGCGAGAAAAACCTACATAAATCATTCATAAGTACTTAATGAGTACAAAAACAAAAATGACTTATTTTGTAACAAAAAAAATATTAAGGACTAAATGTGTACGAAAATATTAAGGACCAAATGTGTACAAAGTGAGAAATATATTACCCTATTAAGTCCTTTTTACCGGCTAACCTGGAGTAGCCGGTCATAATGACTAAATGTGTACAGTTTAACAAGTTGAATGGATAAATATAGACGAAAAAAAATTAATGACTAAATATGTATAAATCAAATAATATATTAGCTTTTAAGTCATTTCCTAACCAAAATGTTAGACTTTTGTATATATATATCTCATTTTCCTAAACTAAAATGTGATTAGATTACTCACTTTCCCGTTATTATTATCTAAATTATTTTAAATCACTGAAAGCCTCACAGCAACCGGTTATTTCTTCCTTGAGTAAATTACGCGAATGGTCCCTGTGGTTTAGTGTAAATTACACGCTTGGTCCCTAACTTATTTTTCTAACTCGGACTGTCCTCAACTTTTAATTATGTAACCCGCCTAGTCCCTATTCTCACATTCCGTCAATTGTTTCCGTTAGACACCCCACGTGCCTTGCACGTTGGGGGTATAAAAGTCTTTTCACATATCCAATGTTATAGCGCCAAGAAAAAAAAGGACGTATCGTTGATCAACGTGATCGGACACAAGCTTCACAGACAAAACCTTTGAAAACCCTTTGAAAACCCTTGAAAACCCTTGATCGAAAGAACCCTACATTTGAAAACGACGATGGCGCCTTGGAGGATACGTGCTACCATGGACGAGATTGACGTTGCTCGTAGATATGGTAAGTGTTTACTCCCTCAATCAGTTAGTAACTTAAAAAGAAAAATGTGACTAACCAATCTTTCCGTGAATATACAGCCGGACATCCGACGATATTCTCTGTCCGATTACACCATGGTGGACAGTTTACAAAGTTCCCTGGAAGAAAGTACATCAAAGGCAAGCAAAATTATGTTGATTTACTAGACATTGACACCTTTTCCATTCACGACATTGACGAGATTATGGAGGAACTTGGGCATATTGATTCAGACGAAACACTACTCTATTATCATTTCCTGAGACCATTTGGCGATTTGGATTTTGGGTTATTTGCTTTGGGTTCAGATCAGGATGTTCATCATCTGGGTACGTATGTTGCTAACCATAAGCTAATAGATGTATATATTGAGCATGGGAAAACAAATTTACATACTTATTCTATGTCCCCCAACCCTAGTAAGGTTAAAATTGTTGAAATTAAAGAGCCACCAGCTTGCTCCAAACAGTTGTTTTTGGAGTGGAATGACTCTCCAATTGAGCATGAGAGTGTTCCAGACCTAACAGAAGTTGAGAATGATAGTCATTTGGACAAAGAACCATCTTTGGTCGACCATATTGAATTTGAAATGAATGTAGAGAATGAGGATGATTATGATGGTAGTGGACACAACAATGGCAGTGGAAATGATGAGTTTGATGATGATAGTGAGAGTGAAGATAGTGATTTTTTTATTGATGAGGACAATCTCATACATGATGTTGATGTGGATATGAAAGATTTCCATATGAACATTGACAAGGATGTAGAATGGGTTGGAGGTTCTTCTGAAAGTAATGTACCTGAAGATACACAACAAGGTGACTTAGAAGTGATCAACACAGAGGTTTTGTTGTCTGGGTCTTCATCAGATGAGGCAAATGATGGTAAGCGAAGGAAAACTATTAGGGCCATACAGAGGGCTTATGAAAATGATGCAGCTTTGGTTAGTGAGCCCTTCTACATTTTTCAAACTTTCAGTTCATCTAAGGACTTTAAGACACAAGTGAAACTACATTCCATAAGGACAAGAAGGGAAATACAATTAGAGAAAAATGATAAGAATAGGGTTAGGTTTGTGTGTAAGGGCACTATACCAAATCTTGCTACTAATGAAGAAGAGAAATGCCCATGGGTTATATATTGTAGTAAGTGGAAGCGTGACATAGATTGGATGGTTAAGACATACACGAAGGAGCATCGATGTCTACAAACAAGGAAAGTCAAAGCGTGTGACTATAAGTTCCTTTCAGAGCATATAGTACAAGTTATTGAGACAAACCCAAAGATTCCTATTAGGGCTTTACGAGAGCAACTCCAACGTGAGTACCAGATGGACATTTCGCATATGAAAACTTTTAGGGCAAAGCAGCAAGCTTTAAAGCATGTTCAAGGAGATTATGCCAGCCAATACAGGCTGTTAAGGGACTATGTTTTAGAGGTACAAGCACGTAACCCAGATACTACGGTTAAAATTGATGTTGAAAGTGAAGCGAATCCAACTGTTGAGACAAGAACATTCAGGCGTATCTATGTTTGCATTGGAGCTTTGAAGCGAGGTTTTGCAGCGGGAAGAAGGGACTTTCTTGGACTTGATGGAGCCTTCGTGAAAGGTCCATATCCAGGCCAAGTTTTGTCTGCTGTGGTAAGATCTTCTTATTTCTTCTTGTATTGTATGTTCTTTATTTTAAGTAGTGTTAATTGACCAATGTTTTCTGGTAATTTATGTTTCTTATCAAAGGCATTGGATGGTAATAATGGGATATATCCTTTAGCCTATGCTGTGGTTGAATCAGAAACATTGAATTCTTGGACTTGGTTTTTAAGTAATTTGGGTGATGACTTAGGTTTGGGAACAAATTCCAATTTCACGTTTATGAGTGACAGACAAAAGGTATTGGAACCTATCCAAACTAGGTTTTATAGTTTTATACTATTGATGCAGTTATACTAACATACAAACATGTTACTATTGCTAGGGTTTGTTGCCTGCGATTGCAACACTATTTCCATGTGCAGAGCATCGCTATTGTCTTCGTCACATACACGACAACATGAAAAAGAACTGGAGGGGAAAGGTGTTCAAGGATCTTCTTTGGGAATGTGCCACGACCTCTAATGTACAACACTTTCATCAAGCAATGGAAAAACTAAAGAAGCTTAACAATGATGCTTATGAGTGGCTGAAACAAATACCTCCTCAAAGTTGGGCTCGCTCCCACTTTACTGGTATAATGACTTTCGATCTCTACTTAATAATTTTAAAAGAAGGTAAATTGAATACTGACATAGAAGTTGTTTATGTTCAGGGAGAGCACATTGTGATGCTCTAACTAATAACCTGTGTGAAGCATTCAACAGCAAGATAGAAGATGGTCGTGATGCACCAATTATTAACTGCATTGAGTTCATCAGAGAGTACATTATGAAGAAGATAGTCAAAGTTGACAAGGAAATTCAGAAAGTTGTAGGTCCTTTGACTCCTACAGCTACAACAATATTGGATAAGATAAAGAGTAAGGCAGAACAGTATGTTGCAACATTTTGTGGTGCTGGAAAATATCAAGTTGCTGGACCATGGCAAGATCAGTGTATTGTGGATGTAGGTCAACAAAGTTGCACGTGCAAAAGGTGGGAATTAACAGGAATTCCGTGCAAACATGGTGTGGCTGCTATTTGGGACATGGGGAGGAATGACAAAGATGTGGGAATCCCAGAATCATTTGTGCATCCATGTTACTGGTTATCAACCTGGAAAGAGATGTATTCTTTTAAGGTTAGTCCAATCAATGGAAGGTCCATGTGGGAGAAGTCAGCTATACCAACAACTCTGTTGCCTCCAAAACATCGTGTTCCCATAGGAAGACCAAAGAAGAAGAGAACAATATCAATTGTGGAAAAGGAGGACTTTGTTAGAGGAAACACAGCATCGAGGGCCCATAGATCAGTAACATGTACGAAGTGTAACAATGTTGGTCACAATGCAAGAACCTGCAAAGGGCAAAGACCAATTGTTGGTGGGGGTGGTGGACAATCACAAGTCAAAGGAAAAGGGAAAGGGAAGGCAACCACTTGATGGTTTGTAATAGGGCTAGTCTTTTGTTACTTTAAATATGAATGGATTGTGTTATGTTACTGCTTGTAATAGGGCTAATATTTTGGTACATTATTTATGAATAGTTTGTAATAGGGGCAGTATTTTGATACTTGTTTTAGCCAATATGTTGGCACTTTTGGATGAACTAGTTTGTCACCCTCATTGCCCTGTAATAGTTTGGTACTAATTAATGGAATGTTTTCTTCTTATGATACACCATTGGGTAGATAATAATTTGGTTTATATTGATTTTTACATTTATATTTTCCATAATAGTTTGGTACTAAATTAGATTGTTATATTCTTCTTATGATGTCACCCTCATTGCCCTGTTATAGTTTGGTACTAATTAATGGTCAATATGCTGCTTATACATCACTTTAAAACATAATCAATACAACACTGCTACAACCATTACAGTACATTTGCATTACAATACATAGATAACCTAACCAATACATAAACACCATTTTCATTGATCTTAAAAATCTTAACCATCTGCATTACAATACATACACAACTTAACCATTACAGAAAAGGATACCTTCACATTCACTGCTACAACCTAACCATTACAGATAATGATACCATCACATACATTGCTACAACCTAACCATTACAGAAGACTTTACCATTACAATAACAAATCATCCCCACCTTACAACTTGTAAACAAGTATCACCAAGAACAATACCCAACTAATAAATAAACATATTTTCAAGAAAAGATTTTCATTTTTCAGCTTCTTGTTCAACCTCACAAGCCAGGAGATTGTCAATCTGTCACCATGATCCTTTTCATCATCATCTACCCAAGCAATAAATCCTTTACGTGGTTCCTGTCAATTTCAAAAGCCACGGTTACAATACCTATAATCGCATACAGTGATATCCCCATCTAGGGTTACGATTACAAAATTCTCAACTACAACATACCTTAATTGGACATGCGTAAAAGGGTCTTCCTGGATTATTGTTAGTAGTTGAAGTCCGAATTACAGCAGCACGCCCACAATCGCATTGAACCATCCTTGATTTGAACATCCGTAGGTGTAACCGCTTCAAACGATGGAGGATTGAAAGAAACTCTAAATTAGGTTCGATCCTGATGAAAAATTAGTATTTGAAGATCGTTGGAAATGTGAAAAGACTTTTATACCCCCAACGTGCAAGGCACGTGGGGTGTCTAACGGAAACAATTGACGGAATGTGAGAATAGGGACTAGGCGGGTTACATAATTAAAAGTTGAGGACAGTCCGAGTTAGAAAAATAAGTTAGGGACCAAGCGTGTAATTTACACTAAACCACAGGGACCATTCGCGTAATTTACTCTTCTTCCTTTCATCAACAAGTGAACTCTCGTTTCCCCCAACTCGCTCCCACTGCCGTCGGCGTGCCAGACTCCTTCTGCACCTCCGATGAAAGAGAACAAAAGCAAACGACGTTGCAACCATCATTTTTGTGTCCTCTATTTCTCATTCCCACTGGTTTCGCAGGAATCAATCGATCCCACAAATGGATTGGGGGCTTTCTGGGATCAATCGATCCCCACTGACCTCCTTGGAAGAAATGAAAGTCAGAGATGATTTCCTCTCCCCCACTGATTAGCTGCCTTTCTTTTCTTCCCCTAATTTTCTTTTGCTCTTTATCTTTTTCGAAACTGGTATAATAGATGGATTTGGGTGGGTTGGAGGTTAAAGACGGTGAATTTGTCTTTCAATTCTCTTTTTTTCGAATCGGATTTAGGTTTTTTATTTGTATATATATGCTATTAACCATTTTATGTTGTTCATACTTCTTTGAGTTTGATTTACGATTTGCAAAAATCAATAAGCAGACTAACAAAACCATTGACGCTCTTGCCGCCTCCGAATCCATAAATTGTCTGTCTTCAACCCAACAATCGATATGTCTGTGATTTAGTGCTTTTAGGCCTTTTTGCGATTTGTCTTTCTCACTTGTAGATGTGATTCTCTGTTGAGTGACATATTAAAAAGAAGGTAACAGCAATTTACTTTCATTTATCCATGTTTAATTAATTAATGGAAAAAATAGAAAACAGAAACAATGTAAATATAATTCGAAGTAAAATGTTATTAATTGAGAAAAAAAAATTAAAAAGAAGGTAATAGCAATGTACTTTCATGTCTTCGTATGTCTTAGTATTCTACTTCCAGTTTTATAGCAGTGTTATCCAAAAAACAATTTTCATTGATATAAATGGATAGACTTTTTGAAGGATATTCCATCTATTTTCAAAAATGACCATTCTGCCCCTACAGGAATAAAGTATATTACATAAATGGTCACTGCATATACAATTGCAGGAAAATGGTCCCAAGTTGTACAATTTTTTCAAAGTATAATCGTTTAATAGGAAAAACTTATATTTAGGTTTAATTAATTAATGAAAAAAAATAGAAAACAGAAACAATGTAAATGTGATTGAAAGTAAAAAGTTATTAATGGAGAATAAATTAAAAAGAAAATAATAGCAATGTAGTTTCATGTATTCGGTTGTTTTAGCATTCTACTTCAATGTATTTACCTTAAAGCTGTGAAGGAGAGAGTGATACAAACAAAAAACGTGGTCCTGAGTTGTTGATCCATTTGCTAAATCTAAGAAAAAGTGCTGAAATGTTATTTGATATAATCATATTAATAAACAAAGAAAATGAAACCCCGAGGCGTATGTCAATTTTGAATGTGCAGGGAAAGCATAATGCATGTTAACCTGGTATGCAAGAAAGAAATTAATTCCAATCGGAAGAAGAGATGTATGACAGTTTTGAAGGAGATGCATCATATGCTAACTTGGTATATAAGAAAAGCAAAGAATGTTGTTATTAATCAGCATCTTAATTAAAAAGACTACTTGGAAGCAAAGCAATTTAATTAGAAGAAGTAATTAAGTTGATTCCTCGAGTGATGCATCTGCCACATTTTAATTTAAAGTTCAGGGTAACAAATCTTTCAATTGCCATTGATGTTCAGCTCGTATGGATATCACAAAAGAGAGAGAAGATATGGAAGAGATTAATCATTTTAGTCATAAAAATCATCCATTAAAGCTTGTCAACTCAGAGACGATTGATAATGCTGGTTTGGAGAATCGTGGTGGTGGTGGTGTAATAGGTTGCTATGCATGTCAAAAACCTATATCATCAAGTGGCTTTGCATATGCTTGCATGCCATGTCGTCACTTTATGCATAAAGCATGCGCACAGCTTCCGCTCACTATCAATCTGCCTTCCTTGTATGAGCATCCTCTAACGCTACGGGATCGCGGACCTGTAAAAGATTTCAGATCTTGGACTTGTGATGTTTGTTGTAATGTAAACCTAGGTAGGGGGTTTTATTATAATTTTAGAAAACCAGAGGACAACTTTAAGTTTAATGCTTGCATAGATTGTTGTGTTGTTGAGATTGGTCGCAAGGTGGAAGCTGATGTTATCAAGGAGGGGACAAGGATCAAGATTGAACATGAAGGTCATCCACAACACACTTTATCCCTTCAGTTAAGACCCGCTGCATTCCTGTGTGATGCTTGTAACACTGAGGATAAAGGTTTGTTCTATCTTTGCGACAGTTGTGGCTTTTGGATCCACAAGACTTGTGCTTCCTTAGCCCCTACCATCCATCGACCGCATCATCACCCTAATCACCCACTCACTCTGGTCTATTCTCTTCCAGAAAAATTCTATAAATTCTCTTTTTATTGCGAATTTTGCAACATTTACATCCGACGGAATGATTGGTTGTACCATTGTGAAAACTGTAGATATTTTTGCCATATCAAATGCGCCTTAAATGCAGAGCTACCTTCTACTCCAAGGTAAATCTTCTTTAATTTCCTTTTCTATGTTTAAGAAAATTGCTCCTTGAAATTAACTAAGAATTATATGTGGTTTCAGAGATGGTCCAAGTACTTCCATTGCTGATGAAGAGGTAGATAATTTGCTGCAATTTCCCATGTCAAATGCATTTACAAATCCATTGAAACTACTACACTCTGGAATGATAGCACCAGATGATGACGATGATGCTGATCGAAAAACTATGATTAACCATTGGAGTCATCGTCATCCATTATTTCTTAATGTCAAACATCAAGCTGACATGTCTGGTTGTAGTAGTGATCGATTAGAGGTATGTCATGGATGTGTACGACACATATCACTTCCGTACTATAGTTGCAAATTAGATGGATGCTCATTCACTCTCCACAAATATTGTGCCGATTTACCCCTCAGATTAGAACATCTACTTCATCCACCTCATTTGCTTCACTTGACGTTGCAACATGCGTCTATCTATCAATGCAATGGTTGTTTCAGCGGTGGCAACAATTTTTTTTACCAGTGTCAAACTTGCAAGTTCTACCTCTGTGTCAACTGTGCATTTCTACCCAAAAGCATCAAACATAAATCCCACAAGCATCATCTTATCCAGGTTATTGATCGCGAACCTCTTTGTAGCATGTGCAACTCATGGTCCGAAAGGATGAGCTATGCTTGTAAGGCTTGTAACTTCATATTGGGCAAGCGTTGTGCAATGAGGATGCCGAATTCCATTGCTCATAGGTATTGCAAAGGACATGAAATCCCATTGATGTATCCCCCAATCATGGATCATCCCGAAGATTTCTTTTGCGATGTATGTGAGACGGAAATGCACCCCAAGTTCCCCATGTATTATTGTCAAAAATGTAAAAATTCTTTTCACCCTCTATGCATTAGTCTTCTCGATTATTATCAAAACATGGTGTACGAGGGCAGCATAAACGTTTCCTATCACAAACATCCATTAACATATGTTCGAAGAAAGAGAACGCCCAAATATGTGTGTTCTACTTGTAATTGTGATATTAATGGTCGTTTGGTTCTTGAATGTCGGGCAAAA